>NW_020897689.1:19193834-19437587 GCF_003984885.1 Neopelma chrysocephalum
GTGATTAAAGGTGACGATGATGACTACGGGTCATACTATGCATCTTTAGAGGGTTTTCAGTTCAACACTGAGGGGCCAAATGGGGCTACTGTGCATCTAAAATAGTTTAGTCTGATTAAAGGTGTAATTATATAGTTAGTCATAATAGCTGCCATACTTTAAAAGAAACCCACCTCTCCTTCAGGGGAAGGGAAGGAAATTATGCTACTTTATTCATTCAAACACACTCTCAGTTAAATTCAAATACAGCATGTGGACTAGATAAATACAGTGACACACAGCCACAAACACTTAGTAATCCAAGATAGAACAAGGAGATGAATCTCTTAACCTATAATCTTTGCAAAGGGAAACTAAATCTTATGATTAAGAGTTCTGTCATATCTGTGCAGGTATCAGTGGAGGCTGTGTGTTTTCTTCTAAGCTGTCATAAGAAATTCATGCTGGTTTTAGGCCTAAATATGAGCAAAGACATTGCAAACACAAAGTCTGACACAGAGCTTAAGAGATTTACTTGTTTATACGGTTAGCACGTAACATCTACGGATATCCACATATATGCTGCAGAGAGGGGCAGACTATTGTTAGGAATCTTATTTAGCACAAACAAAACAGAAATATTTTCCTTCTCTTCTCACTGTGTTTTCAACTCTGTAACACGTTTGTTCCATTATTCCCACCTTCAGCAAACCATCACTCCAGGTCTTCAGGAATAACAACTTTTGTCTAGAAGGGGTTTCCTTGGCTTAGGTCACCTTTCACAGAGAAGTAGGTGATCTCAAATAGCCTCTACTATTCAAGTGTAAGAACAGGTGAGTGAAGGTAATTTCTGTATTTCTTTTAAACTAGCGCTTCTGGTTACACAGGAAAGAAGGTAAAAATGAAATGCACAATAGACAAGCTTTTGTTTTTCACCATTTTTTTCCTGACACTCAAAGTTCACATTTAACACCACTGGAGATATTGAGAGAACCTTCCCCAGTGACCACTGCCTGGAGACCCTCCATGAGACTCAGTTTCCCAAGGAGACAAACTCAGACACAACCCAGACCTAGGAAGGAAGACAGGGTCTACACAACATCCTGATCCACAGCAGCGCAGTCTCCTAGCCAAACAACAGAATTGGGCTAGATAAAACACATCTCATTTCAGGGGAAAAGTCAAAGGGGAAGGGTGGGAGATACAGGAGAAAGCTGTCATCCTTGCCAGTAAAGTTTCCAGTTATCTGCATGGACACTTGTATATGCTCTGAAAACTCTCCTTCTGGAATAAAATACTTAGAGCATTTGGTGTATTCTGAACAAATATACTGAGTTTTACGGTTTAACCTTCCTCCTCCTCTCCTTTTATTTCTTCAGCATTGGTGTTAGAATTTTGAAATATTCTATAGTTCAACAACTTAACATACATTCCCCACACTAACCATTTGATGACAGAGAAGGCTGACCAGGACCCAGCTGAGGCATCACATTCCACATAATTCATTAAATAATACAAGTATAAATCATCTTTATATGTGCACAGTTTTTAATCACCATCCTCTGGCCAACATAGCTCAGTGGTCAAGTCCCAATAACAATTTTATGAGTCCTGTCATCTCATTTTTTTCCTAAGCATTCTCTCCAGTGATCCTGTAGTTCCATCACTGCATCTCCCTTGAGCTAGATTTCCATATCCTTTACATGCTATCTGCTATTCTTTAAGTTTTTAAACACTTGATACGAGAGAAGAAAACATAATACATGAGAATCTTTTATATCTTGCATCAACAGAACTATACAAGAGAAAAAACACAATAAGACACATAAAGCAATAAAATTACAGAACACCACATACAATAAGAAGGATGAGAAAATATTCTTTTCCAGATTTCACACTATTTTCTTCCCCCACACACACCCAAACTGGGTGAGGTAGGAAGCAAGAGAGTTTCTCGTTTCTTTTAATTTTGCCCTGAAACTTACTTTAAGTAATTGCAAGTGAGTGACACCTAGTGATGAACACAAATCTGATCATCCTCCACTCTCCCACACAGAGAAGATAAGCCAGCAAGCACCAACAGGTAACTCAGGAGTGGGTGTTGAATCATGGGAACCTGACACTACTATGTTTCTCTCCCTTAAAAGCCAAATATCAAGAGAGCCAAGACGTAGAAACTTGGTGCACAGCTATAAAAATAAAAATAAAATAGTTATTATGCCCAAATGAGAGATGGTGAAAACAGATCTAAATCATGCCCTGCAAGTTTACTTCTCCATTCTCTTTAAAACCAATCAACTCTCTCTGGAAACACCACGTTTTCCCAGACATGTCATTCTTAATTAAAAATATAAATCCAAGAAACAAACAGGAAGAATGGGTTTCTCATCAAATACTAAAATATCAGCAGCTGTCTTAGAGTCCACTTAGTGATGTCTCTGGCGTTACAACTGCTATCCAGTTGTAACGATTTTAGAAGCTTGTCAAAGACTCTTATTTTGCCAGTAGTTCCAAAATTATTGCTCACAGAGCAGTTACTGGAAGTGAAGGGGAGGGGATCTAGTGTGATTTCTGGTAGGGTTACAGGAAGGAAAAGTATGCTGCTATGCAAAGTAGCAACAACACAGTCCCCTGAAAGGGAAACTGGAATAAAGAGAACAAGAAAACTGGTTGGATTTTTCAACACCATGACTTGGGATGATCCTTTACAACGAAAGCTCACCCTAAACAAGAGATTTTTTTACTTAATGCATTTTTAAGAGCAGTCCAAAGTTACAGAGTTAAGAGAGCAAAACACAAAATCCTGTAGGAAAGGGAAGTGATTAATCTAGCACAGCCATTGCCGCTTTCACACACTATGTGCCATTTCATCTATTTTTGTCATGAGCAGGATTGTCACTGGAAACTCAGGATTAGCTCCTGCTTTAAAGACACAAAGTCTTTACATCATGATTAAAAGCCACTCAAGGTCAGGAGTAAAAAAAAAAAAAGTAAAAAAAATCAGTGGGCAGAAAAGAAAAACACTTAAACACATGCTACAACTTGCAGACCTTGATCTGTTCAGAAAATCCATGGCCATCTTCTTTTCTCTCCTCACAGTTTCATGCGAGGTTGGGCTACCTTTTTTTTTTTTTTAATCCTTCTGCAAACATTCAAGAAAATCCAAAAGCTTCTAAATTAAAGCCCCGAAATCCCAAGCTCTCCGGAAAACTAACGCAAGAGAGCCACCTACCAAGCAAAGGCAGGACTGATGGGGCTTGGGCAGCCACGGCCGCCACTGAAACTTATTTGAATGAACTTGACCCAGGTTGGCAGCCAGCCAGCACCCTACGTCACCCCGTGACTTAACAGAACACAGTGTTCTTGGCACCCGCACAAGTATGTGTTGAAATCCATGCTGGAGAGAGGGAAAGAAAAAAAAAGTCAGTGCATGTTTCAAATTAATAAAGGAAAATGGTAATGAAAAGGTAATAAAACACAAAGGCAGCATTAGATGTTTTTAAATGTATCTGCTGCATTTTCCCCCTGCTTTATTAGTTTCTTCATTACTGGTGTTCCCTCATGTACCAGAAGCTTGGTGCACAGGTAGTTCTCCCCAGGACGAGCCCTTCCCCGTCCAAATCCCGTCCCACGCGCTCTCCCTCTCACCTTTATCTGTGCCCTACCTGGAAAATTCCAGTGCAGCACTCAGCCAGGCAGCAAGGGCAGACACTGACTGTGGTGCCAGGGCTGCCCCTGACTCACCTCCTCACCCAGCCCTCACGAAGAGGCAACACGGCAGGCACCTCATGCCTATAGGGGATGATCGCGATACACTTATGTCATTGACAAACGGATTATGTTAACGCCTTGTCACGAGATGACAAGCACACAAGTAGAAGGAGGACAGGCAAAATAAACTTAATCAACTATGAACTCAATATGCTTCCTCCATATACCATATCACTATTATTTCCCTTTTCCACGTTTCCTCCTTCCCAGACTACCGATTACCCCTCTTTCTCTTCAAAGCCAAGCCTCAAGTCCTTTTCCTTCTTCTCGTCTGTCACCTCTAATCTCACTATGCTCTGTTCCCCTCTTCAGTGCCTGATCAAGACATTTGACACCTGTAAGTGCAGGATCAAAACCAGCTCAAGCACACCTGCAGCAGGGACTCTCCCCAGCCACCTATTCGGAGCCCATACTTGCCACCAGCAAACCCACCAGCATCCCGATGGCACAAGCCTGCAGTAATGCTTTCCAGCCAGGCCATCAGCCACAACAGGAAGATGGATCCACTTTCATCCTCATTACCTTCTGCACACACATCCTCGGTCTAGCACTCAGTCCATGCCATTAGAGGAATATATGGGAGAGAGTAAGAAAAAATTTCCTCCGTATTTGGACAGCCCACTGCTGCTTCCACCATTTCAGTGTAAACCTGAAAAGCTGCACCAGTTAACATCTGATCCAGTGTTCTACCACCCTTCATCCATCAGCTGAAAGATGGCAACATTTTTGTCTAGTTACAGATTCTCTAATGAGACACACAACACATGCATCTAGGAGATGATCCACATCTCTGGTCAGGCCTCCCAACATCATGAGCCTGTGTTATATGTGAAAGTTACACTGATTATTTTTCACCTTGACTATTACACAGTGCAAGCTACTATTACAACTATAGAAATAAACTATCTGCTAACTGAAGAGACACTAAAACTTCCATAGGAAGCAATTAGGCACTTTTTGGAGTCCTTGTTTCGTATCACAGAAAATTCTTTCAAAACTCCTTTTCCACCAACCAGAACTGTGTTTATGCCTTTCATATTAAAATAGTATTAGCTTCAATACCACAACAGTGCAGAAAATAATTCTGCTGTAATTCCCCAAGGATGAAAAAGAATGAGAAAGAAATAATGTGTTTATTTTTTGTACATATAATTTCTTGATGCTCTAAATGTCATTTTCTGAGTAACCGCATTCTAAAGTGAAAAAAATATAGAGATATGAAAAAAATACAATTCTTACTCTGTTTTCTTTTGCCTCTCTGTGGGATATACACCAAGAGCACATTCACATGTGAAAACACCCACAAATGCTGATCAGGACAAAGTAGAGAATGGGATTGCTTGAACTTAAAAGCTCTTTACAAACAACCTATGATCTTCTGACACAACCATATGTAAGTGAAAACTTTCATAGAGCAAGAGAAAAAACAGCAGAGGCAGTAATTTCTTATCTCATCTTTCTATGGCCAGGCTCCAGACCCAAGAAGGGACCTAAACAAGTAGCAGAAAAAGTGAATTCAGAGTTTGGTAAGTTACAGAAGAAAAGGCATTCAAGTAAGAAATACAAAGATTGCTGATGACAGAAGTGACAGGGAATTCATAAGAATTTCCAGTGACATGCCTTGACTTGACAGGTTAACTTTAAGAATCCCTATGGAAGGAACAGTTCATATTTATTTAACAAAGATGCGCTGGCATTCACACCATATTTTTCTAATGTCAAAGCAGTTACCTGCCCATTCCCCTACAAGCAGAGCCAGAAACACTACTGTAGTGGAGATGGGGGGAAGATTTTCACAGAAAAGGGAAGTTGTTCAGTAGTCTCATGTTTACAAAGGAGTTTACTGGGTTGTCAAGGAGGAAAAAGCCCCGCAGCGATCCTCATACTACATGCTTTGAATACACACAATTAAATTTGTCACAAAATTACAGATGAGTCTTCTGTGAAACTTTGAAAGCCTGGCCCAGTACCCTCACCTCTCCTAATTGGCTTGGCAAGGAGCACCGAGATACTGTTAAGTCTGAAAGTTTGCTCGAGAACCAGATCCACAGGTTAGAGAAGTTCTCTAGAGCCACTCCCACCTGGCTAGTGGGCAGACCACAGAGAGACTGCCAGAGCCTCCAAGGAGGGCAAAGTTGAGGGCAGGATGTGACACACTCACCACAGTCATGCAGGCTACTTGTCTTCCTAACACCCAGCGTGGTTTACAGCCCCTAAGCAAATGCACACTGTTAGCTCAAATAGGGAGAGATTAATTTTTTATTGTATTATTAAAGTATGTATTCAATAAGATCATTTGTTCTTACACCCTTAAAGACTGCAAATGGGATGTGGAAAAAAAAATTTGGGATCTCTTACAATTAACAGATAAAGCAATAAGTCCTCATATTTTGTAGCTGACCACAAAAGCCAGCAAGGTCTGTGCTCCATTGCCCCTCTCTCTCCTAAACCACCTCATCTCTCTGAAACATGAAGTATTTAAGTTCTGGAATATTTTCATTTGCAGTTTAGGGAATCTCAAGTGACTGGATGCAATTAGTTGCATCAGGACCAAAACGAGAGTAACACATTCCCTGACTTTAGTATGTATTTTTGGAATAAAACTTTCAACTGAAGCACGTTTTTATTTAATATACAAAAGAAATGCCCACCTATCCGCAAGTAATTTTAAGGGTAAAATCCCATTTTCAAGCACAGTTGAATCCTGAGCCATCTCTAAACATGCTCAACTATAACCATATGAAAGCAACCACAACAGCACACAACTACAGCTAGTTACATACCTGCCAGGCAGGAGAAAAAATGTAGGTGAGAGGAATACTTTTTATTTTCTTAAATACAACACTGTCATTTTAAATGAAGGAAGACTGTATTAGATGGGTCACCTTCCTTCAAAACAAGTGTAAGCAACACTCAGATACTGAAAAAGCACAGAAATACCTTGTAGTTCCGTTAACATGTCAATTTACTAATTTGAGAGTTGGGTCATTTACTAATGAAAGAAGAGCACTTACTGTCAGTAATGTTGCAGAACCTGACAATGTAACACATTTACCTACTTTCTCCTCCCCCAATTTTAAACACAGTTAAAATATCCGTTTAGAGGGTCAGAGAAAAGAATCTAGGACAGATCCATAACAAGAGTGAGTCGTTAAGTGCAGAAGCAACACAAAAATATGACTTCAGAGCAGCCGGAAGTGGAACAGCACATGAGAGATACAATCACATCCACAGGTGAGTAAACCCAGGATAATGCCACAATTAGGTTAGTGTTGCATTTGAGGTTCTGTAATGTACAAAGTTGAAGCATTTTAATTCTATTGCTGTTTTATAACACCTGATCTGTCAGTCCTCACAACACTTTGGTCTGGAAATGACCTATTACCAGATGAAATGCACAGAAAATAGGTGAAAAGAAAAAATGTCAAGCTACCTACAGGGCAACATAACAGGATTTCCGTGACCTGTGGTTACAATAAATGCAGACAGAGACAGACAGATTGCACCTACCTGACTATGCATACAAGATTCAGGACCTTTCAATCTCTCAAATATAAATTATTACTGTTTGCAGCAAAGGAAGTGATATTCACTGCCAGCTATGTATGGCAACATATTTCTAAATGCTTGTTTTTATTTTTACCAATTACAGCTCAGGGCTGATAATGTGTGTGCATGTTTTCTTTTTCAAAACCTAGTACAGGTTGAGGTATTTTTCTAAAAACAAACATACTCACCTGTAGTACTGACCACATTTTAACCACAGTAACAATGTCATACAACCCATCAGGCTTCTGGATTCTACAGTTTCACAGCGTTAAAACAGATTTGTACTCGCATCTTACTTAAAAAAAAAGTCAAATTGGTTTCTTCACTCTTAATTTCATCCTCACTTTTTGTTAATTCCTTTATAGCTGTCATTATCACCTTTTTCACTTTAATTTTAAGCTTCTGTTTCATTACAGACTAGTTTGCCTTAGTTTGTCCTCTGTGTGCTTTTTCCGAATTTTAGCAAGTATTGATTTTCCACAGTACAGTTTCCTCTCTTTACAACACTACATAGTTAAATTCATAAAACCAAACAAAAGAATTCCTTTCTAACTTTTTCCAGCATTGTTTGTTTAGATTTCTATGCATACAATTAACTTAGTTTCAGCTAGCAAAAATTAAAACATTATTCTTGTTAGAAACTGCAGATACCAGAACTAATGCCTGCCAGAGAGATTGAGGCACCAGGTATGAAGTTTCAGTGTCACCGAACAGAAGTAACCAATCAAATTTACTCCGCATTTCAGATGTAAACAGCAAACCAGAGCTTCCTTTTGCTTTAATCCCATCAACACTGGCATAATG
Organism: Neopelma chrysocephalum; assembly: GCF_003984885.1. NCBI lineage: Eukaryota > Metazoa > Chordata > Aves > Passeriformes > Pipridae > Neopelma > Neopelma chrysocephalum. The sequence continues at coordinate 19,201,938 of NW_020897689.1, forward strand.
CCACATAAGATAACATGCTAACCAGACTCTGGAAGCTGACAACTTAAACACACAATAAAGCAGCAATTAAAAAATTGTGGAGATCAAGGAAACAAAGCAAGAATAGTAAGAACAAGTCAGGCCAGAGACTTGTTGAACTCAGCATCCTACCCGGGACAGTGGCCCACGTGAGATGCATAAAGCAAAGAAGAAGCACAAAGCAAGTGAGTACTTCTTCGCTGATACTCCTATTAAGTGAGGTGACTTGCAACTCCAGAACTTCCTAAGGGAGCATCATTTGACTTTCTAAGTTAATAGATTTTTCTCCAGAAAAAAGTACAATCTCTTTTAAAACAAACTCTGAAGAATTCTGGTAATATTGCAGAACATCTTAATATTTTTAATGTCAGCAAAGAAAGTAATTGGAAGGGGCCACAGGTGGGTCACCAGCCATAGGTTTCTGATCCAGTGATTGTGGTTTATTATTGCTGCAACATCCAAAGAAGTCTGAGAAAAGTTAATGAGTGTTATGCTGAGAACTGTACCAAAAAACCAAAAACAAGTGGTAACCTCTGTTCAGTGACTTTGTGGCAGCTCATGAGCCTATGCAATGAAGTGCATTTTAAAAAAGTCACAGTGCTAATGGAAAAAAAATACATGGAAAGATACTTTTCTTGCAGTTGAACCCTACAATACTACCAACACTTGGGAGATCTCAAGATACATCTGTTCTTGAACAGGCAGCAATCACAAGTATTGAGGCCATGCTACTGAGAACGCAGCTGCGATGGGCAGGGCACGTCTCCAGGATGAAGGACCACCGCCTCCCTAAGATCCTGCTCTATGGTGAACTTGCCACCAGCTGTCGCAAGAGAGGAGCCCCGAAGAAAAGATACAAGGACTCCCTGAAGCAACAACTCAGTCTTGGCCATATTGATCATCATAACTGGTCTACTCTGGCCTCCAATCGGGAGGCCTGGAGACAGACCATTTATAACGCTGCTGATGCTTTTGAGAAAGCACGCAGGATCACCCTTGAGGAGAAAAGACAACGCAGAAAGAATCGTGCCTTGCAGAATATACCATCTAAGGAGTCTTTCTGCTGTGTCTTTTGCAACCGGACTTACCTTTCTCGTATTGGCCTTTTTAGCCACCAACGCGCCTGCAAGAAACGTGGGTAGAGCCCTTCCAAAATCTTCGTTCGCGAAGCCTAGCCATGATGATGACTATCAACACTTGGGAGATCTCAAGAACATTTCATTCATTCATTCCAGAATTTGTTCCAGATTAGGAAAACATATAAGCTACATTATCATCTTCTTTCCTCTTTTTAGAAGTAGAGCCTAGTGCTGCTAACAAGAGAATTTTTATGATCACTGGCTGCAAGTCTCAAAAATTAAATCCATTTGCTGTTCTTCCATTTAAAATGTATGGTAACAAAGCAACAGAAATTAGCATTCAGTGGTCTCTTAAATTACCTCTCCCTGCTCAAAATGTGAAAATAAACCCCCACACATGATATCACCAGCAGTCTTACTTTTTTGGCTCTAGGATGACGACAAGGATCATGACTGTGTCAAAGGCAAGTGATTATTGTCTACATTATTACTTCTTTCTTTTCAGAGCTTCTGGAGCATGCAAGGCAGAGAGAAAACTATCACCACCACTTTCCAAAATGCTTACAAATTCACTGGTGGCAAGCAAGTAACAGCTGAGTAATATTTGAAAACCCTGCAATTCACATGAAGAGGATGTAAAAAGTTTTGCTTCTTCACAACCAAATTTTGAAATCATGATCTACAAGAAACTCCTGCATTAAATGTGTAGAAATGCTAACATGAGGATGCTCAAAGTTGTGGCAAAGTTATACACTCAACAAAAAAATTATGTGGAGTAGTTTACAATAACGTAATACGACTCCTCCTCCTTAAATCTTACTGTCATTCTTGCCTTCAAAAAGTGAGTTGTATTGCAGAAGTGTGGCATAGAAGTTACGTTGCCTTCCAATCCTATATAAAATCATGTTCTAGTTTTCCTTTCCATTATATTTTCATTATTTCCTTTCTATTATTTGCCCAATTATGATTCCTTCCACTTACCTCCCAGCACAACAAACTATGATAACTTAAATATTTATACTCAGCATCCACAAGGAGGAGATAAGTGCAATATTTTTCTCTTAGACTCATATATTAAAATGATGAATCAATTCAGCATCTCCATAATCAACAAAAGTGATAGATTCAGGTTTTCCTTCTTTTTTTAACACTGAAGAAACAAAACCTGGTATTTTGCCACACCTACTTTCTCCTCTGAGTTCATTAGATTTGAGAAGCCATCAATATGTATGGGAACCATTTATCTAAAATTGTAAAGCCACGCAACAAAAACAAACCACCCCAAAATCCAAAACCAATTCTCTGCCCTATTCTGATGCCCACTTAACTATTTTTTTCTTCCACAACTGCTGCAGTTAGTACTAAGTTTTTAACAACTAAATGCTTTTACAGATAAGAGAAGCGTCACAGAATCATTAAAGTAATAAAAACCACAAGTTAAAAATAATATAAGAAACAAATTTAGCTCTACTGTTTCCATAGGAAAACTAGACTCAAGTGCATATAAAGGTTACAACACAGAGGAATATAATCACCTTCCTGCACTTTTTTCCAGACTTGTTTCATGTACAAACATTGCTTCTGTTGTTTAAACTGACAATCTTATCTATTGTCCGTCTCATTGCTTTTTAGCCATGAGAGTGACAATTATGTCCTGTTTTATTTCCAAGTCCTGAATATGTACCCTTCAAAAAGTCTACATAACCTGATATCTTTCAATCCAACATTCCCCCATAAACAACTTAAGAGAAAATATATCTCTTTCTCTTCTTACCTCCTCCTCCAGTTACTACAGGCTGAGGCTGATAAAGTTTCTTAATCCAAATTGCTGCTTTGGCCCTTCCTATCTAAACTAGTAAGCAAACACCATACAAAAACTCTTATATCCTCCCAACACACCACAAGTATCTTATAAGGATGATGCTGTTGAGTCCCATAAAGGAGGAACAAATTAGTCAAAGCACACCATCTGTAAAGTTTCCTGGTATACAGCTATATAATCTAGTTTTACAAGCAGCTTTGTAAAACTGTTACATTACTGTCCATAATATTATTAATTCTTTTCTCTGTACATGTCTGCAAAGAATAAGGCAAAAGGCAATATGATGCTTTATCTGCAACTGCCACAGCTAAAAGGTCTTTTTTTTAATTCTGCCCTTAAACAGATAATGCATTATTAGATATTAGTTATTAGATTGGGCTATCCACCCCCACCAAATCTCTGGAGCCCATGAACTTAAATTGGTTTAGAAAGGGACTGAGTTACCTACTGCAGGATAAAACTCACAATGTTTCTCAGACCTAATAACCTCAATTCAACTTCTGGCTCAGAAAGCATCTGAACTGCAACAGAGATCTTCCTTCTCCCACAGCACAATATTTAACAAAGTACTGGGAGAAAATACTATTATAATTAGCACCTGAGCTAGATGAGCCTTCAGTATACTGGTTCTGTGTCATCAGCTTATGAAGAACATATTATTTATTACTTTTGCATTATACACCTATTTCCAGCTTCAGTCCACACGATTATACACTGATGAATTCACACACATGGTCCCCAAGGGAGCTGCAGTTACACTGCTTACCCCAGAAACAAAGTTCAGTATGGTGGGTTTATATTATTTTTTTTCTCTATACTACTACTTATACTGTTGTCCCATCCCAGAAGATCCTAAGTGCTTCATATCCTAGACAAATCACTTTATGACTGGAACATACTAGATTCACAATTGGTAACGTCTTTTTTTTTTTGAATTTCATGATGCTTCACTGTCCTTCAACAAATACTTATGTTTTAAAAAAGAAAATCATAGTGCTTTTTCAATTAGTCATAAAAATTAAAAGATTTCAATTAAAAAAAGAAATACAAATAGAAAGCCAAGACTTACCTTTGCACTTCTCCCTCACTCAACCAAGCAAATTAAAGTAACTTAGGGCTGTGAAGCCTGTCATGCTCACTCCAGGGAAGCTAAATTCTTCTCTAGACAAGTCTGGCTAGGGCCATCACCCTCTACAAAATCTATGCTGTCTCAAAAGCTCCTCTCCTTCCCTATACCTGTACAGAAAGCTTTATTAAAAACATGAGATAAGCATAAATATAGACTATGTGAAAAAACACTCTGCAAAAAGCCACACAGAGCAGCAGGTGGTAGAGAACAATAGTTACAAAGGGTATCCATTGCACTGACCAAGTGGACACCTGTTTGCAATGTGACTTCTCAATTGCTTTGCTGAGAAAGCACTGAGGGTGGCAATAGTAAAAAAGAACAAAATTCACACACGTTGGAAAGCCCACAGCATACAAACATGGGAATAGGGATCTACCAAGGATCATTCTAGCCCCTTACTTTTGTCTCCAACAATTATTAATGTCAGATGTTTAGGGAAGAGTTTAAAACAGGACAAGCATGCGGAAATGTTGCCACAGAACAGCCTTCTTGATTCCAGTTTGTAGCTACAACTAGAGGCAAGGTCTTCGTATTTAATTCTTAACAGATTTGTCTTCCATGAGTTTGTCCAATTAGTCTTGAACCCATGTAATATTTCAGCATTCATATCATCCTGTGGCAAGGAGCTCTGCAGCTCCTATGGTGGTATGAATCAACTCCTTTTTAATGTTGAATCAACCCGCTAGTTTCACTTGATGTTTCCTATACAGTACTGAGGCATTGTATTTACACATCTGTTTATGAGGCATGGGTTTCTCCCATGTCCTCCCCACAGCAATCTCTTTTTGAAGCTGACAGTTTCTATTCTGTGGAATTTTTCACTCATACCAACCTGCTCTGAAGTTCTTCTACTTCCACCGCAGCTTTTTGTGAATGGGAAGACTAAAACTACTATCCATAAGTAGAGTTTATGTGCAAACTTAATGGATTTTTAAAGTTGCACTGTTTTTAGTGTTTTCACAGTATTTAAAACCCAAAAGAAACCTCAGGCCTTCTCGTACATGACTACTTATGTCAGGATGAAGCTGCTCTGCGTATTGTGTTTGCCTTCAAGTTCAAGTCTGGTTTTCTCACTTAGCTTCAATGTTCCCTTTCTCATGTACAGGAAGGTGTCAATGTGTCTGCAAAATATAAAGAAGTTTGCTAGTCACTGTTTCTGAAGATTTGCAACCAGATGAGAGTATTTGGTGGCACAGGATTAAAATCTTTTATTAGGCAAGAGAGAACCAGTGAACTGAGACAAAGCAATGACCAGGTGAAGGTGAATGGGGACAAGTGAGTGAAATAGTGACTGTGCTGGGAAGAAGAGACAGAGTGGGAGGAGAATGACTGGGACAGAGTCAAAAAGAATGCCATTGTGCTGGGACTGAGCAGTGAATCAACAGCCATGTGCAACAGCTTCTTCATGTGCCCAGGAAGCAGGAATAATAAAGTTGGGCTGAAGTTGTGAGTAGTGGGAAGTAACAATTTCATAGCATACTCCCAGAGAGATTGAGGACAAAGATAAAAACATCAAGTTGTCAAGGCTGTTGCCCTGGTCTGAAGGCAGTGTTATCCTAAATGGGATAAGAAAAGGATGGAGCAGAGTTGTCTGCAGCTGGCCTATACATGAGAGTGCTTTAACAGATTCCTGCAGAGCAGGCAAAATTCTCTTTAACATATTACAGTCATGGAGTTAGAGCCCATCACTACAGACCATCTCCAAAGAAAGGGTTAATCAGTCACCAGGGTTATTAGTCTGGAACATGAGTGTCCTGATAACAAAAGAACTGTAAATCTGAATTGCCATCTACAGATGATTCAAACATTTGTACAGAAACTGTTTATCATAGAACATGACACAGACCCTGCCAAACTGGATATGGGAGGCATTAGGATTTCACCCCACCCCAGGTCCTTCTTATTGTCCTCAAGAGAGTCAATTCCTCGCACAACATTTCATACCTCCAAATTTCTTAAGTTTTATTATAAACGTTCTCAGTTTCTTTCCACTTGTTCTGCCCCCATTTATTCCTCTTGGCTATCCAACACACACTGCAACGGGAGCCAGGAACAAAAGTCATGTTCCCCCTACCATATCACCAAATTGCATTCTTTCCAAGCCAAAGATGCAGTGCCATGACTTAAAAAAACCCCACAAAACAAAACAAGCTCCCCATATAACTGCCTTCTTCCATGAGAGATAAAAACAAGCAGAGATATACAAGAGCTTCATCCATTAAAGAGAGAGAAACACACTCAGAAAACCTCAGGGGTTTTTAATAACCCTGAGGTTAGTACAGAATAGTTTCTAAACTTTGATTTTCCTCTCTTTTTAAAGGTATTCTAAATTTATTTCCAGATTTTCACATTCAGTAGATTCTACAAAGAGCCACTATACACTAACCCTTAATAAAAAAGGAACAGTTCTGTTTTGGTGAAAAGTGACAAGAAATTCAAAAGAAGATGAAGCCTAAATATAGGGATAGTTGGATGATTTTGGTACACCTAATACTGTACTTTTTCTACCAGGAACTGGATGACCTTGGACACTTAAGTGTCTTATTTTCACTTAATAGCCATTCTATAGGCAGTATTACACAGGCACTTTTTTTGAGATAGCCACGCATATATGTCTTTCTTATACTACTGCCACAAACCCCAACACCAGTTGTGAAAAGATGGAAGCCACAACTCCACTAGGAACCTTAAAAGGACACAAAATGTTTTCTTTGCAACTGGATGCAACAAACATGAGTGCTAGTAAAAAAGAATTTTACTTTCCCTGATATATTAGGTCCTTCACCTGACACAATTAATTGACATGATGGGTAACAGAACCGGCCACTAAAAGTTCATAAATTTATTTTTAAAAAGAAGTGACAACACGTGAGAAAGACTGAACCAAAGGCTTTCAGAGAATTCAAGCCATTAGCCAACCTACTCGGTTCAGGTCTCCTTCTAGAACCACAGTACTTGGAAAGCACATTGATAAGAAAAAGAAATTATCAAGATTGGCATTTCACTAAAACTTCTCTTCCACCACGTCCTTCAAAAAAGGATTTCCAACAAATTCAAACTAATCTCTCCTCCAATTTAGCCTGAAGGTTCCTGAGACAGTTTGGAAGACAAAGACAAACAAAAACCCAGCAGCTTTCTCACTGTGCTCCCAGCTCTGTGCAGAGCACAACACTATTAGCAAATTATCCATAATGGCAAACAACAGAAAGCCTCATCAGAGGTGAGGAAATCGGGAAGACAAAAGCCTTTAACTTCCTATTAATGTTGTTAACTCCTCCGGCTTTATGCTTTCTTTCCTTACACACTGCACTCCCTGCAGTGCATGCTCCCCTTCTTTCCTGTACCCTCCTCTGCTGTAGCACTAGGCAAAACACCAACAGAAGACAGATGGGCCCCTCTTTTTTTGCTCCACCTCCTTAGGTGGAGGTTAGGGCCCTGACAGGGCCAACATATACTGCTTTGCTTCTCTCTAGTACTTCTGAAGATCCACTGTGATGCTGTGAAGAGTCACTCTGTCGAGAGGTGCCAGGCCTGAGGAAACACAGATGCCTCTGTGGCATGCAGCTACAGGAAAACTAACACAGGCCCCTTGAATCTTGTTTAAAACACCAGGCAAATATGGGGAGGAGGTGGGGAAGACCACAAAGAGAAGGGCATTCAATACATGGATGCCAAGATAGCAATGCTGTCAGCTGCGCTTAAAGTTGTTGCTCTCCAGAGCTGTGTAAGAAAGAATATGAGGCTCAGTCGAAGCCTTAATTTAAACAAAGCAGAGGGGCTGGATTAAGCACATACAAACAGCCTGGTGCTTCAAACAACATAAAAATACAGTCTGGGAATGGCAGCTCAAGGCAGGAAGGTCTAAAGTCTGTTTATGTCACTGTGATAGCTCCTGTGATCCATCAGATTTTGTACACCCAGAATATGGTACACAGAAATCTCTGTAAAAATTTACATTTAATAAGTTATCCAGGTATTTCACAAACTTGGCACAAAGAAGTACAGCTATCTCAGTGACACTCTGGGTCCCCTACAAGAGCACACACAGAGAAGCATGAGAACTCTGAGATCAAAGACCCTTCCTTTAAAATGGGTATCATGGACTTTTGAAACTTTACACCACCAAAAAGACACTTAATGTGTGTCAAGAAACTCATATGACTGACTGTGTCATTCTTGAGGAAGATAATGAGGCAATTCAGCTACACTGAAATCTGAACTCCCGTGTTTTGGAATTATAAAGAAAAATATTCCCAAGACAATTTAACGCATCAAAGCAAGAAACATCTGAGCCATTTAGCTATTAGCTGAACTAGTGTCTTCAATCCAGTTTTAAAATTATTGGGGTCATTGTTTAATTATTATTGTTTAACTATTGTTTTCTTAACTTATGAAGAACAAAGTTATTCAGATAGCTACAGCTCACCCAGAAACATCCTGCTTCCTAATCTGATAATCTGACCAAATCACAGAAACAGCAACTTGAGAGGGGAAATACTGTATTCTGTGACTAAGGAAAAAGGCTTTGATACTTCATTTCTCCATCAGAAGATGCAGAGACGTCCCTCTAGATGGGATGCAACAGAAAGCATCTGGTGCACAAATTTAGTTTTGTCTGGTCATTCAGGTATAAATCCTTCCACCTTGCTGATATGAATAAAAAAAGTGTCTGTTTCTGCACCATTATCGACTTGCAATCTGCGGATTTATAGGTCTTGCCTAAAAAGCACACCTGAAGAAACCTGCTAGAAGAGACCAGTTCTACTTAGAAAAGTAAGGTTCCTGTTTTCGAAGAGGCAGGGAGAAGAGAGGCAGGGGAGGGAGAAGGGATGCTGCCCAGACCAGTTATGCTGTCTCCATCCCTAGAGTTTTCCAGGATCCAACCAGATAAAGCCCTAAGCAATCTTGTCTGACTTTGCACCTGAGCCTGTTTTGTGCAGGTTGAACCAGACACATTTTGAAGTTCCTTCCAACCTGAATTATTCCATGCAGTATACACTTAGAAACAGTTGTAAGTTTGTAGGTATTCTGTATATATTCTAATACACTTGCTTTGGTAATGGACTGACAAAAGTAAGTGCTTGCAATAACATGGTCGTATCATCACCCTTTATCAGTGTTAAGTCATCAGTCTGACAGGATGACACAAATTCCATTTGCCATAATAATGATTCCCTGCCTAGAGATAACCTCTTTTAAATTGCGTTACACAACAGGAGTTCTAGACTCATTTCTAATTACCAAGCCAATGATAGTTATAATTACCACCATAATGGATCAAGAAAGCAAGGACACAAAAGCAGGTCCAAAAATAAAAGCGAAATCTTGGCCTACTCATCTTTAAAGTGACCTCTTGAGAATTTCATTAAGCATGTTGAATCCCCCACAATGTAATGCCACAGAAAGACAGAGTGTGGGAGTTTTTTAAGAGCAAATTTAGGACAGCAATGAATCCATAACTAAGCAACTAAATGAACCTTAATTTGAAAGATAGAAGGCCTCAGATAAAAGACGCAGACCTATACACAGCCATGTACAACATTGATCAACATCCCATCAGATCGCCCACTGTCAGAGCACGCAGGCTACAACACAGTAGAGAGCTGAGAATACGGTAGTGATTTATTTAAGATTTTTGAAACACACAAAAATATGGCAAATCTCTTTTTCAGTTGACTATCTTCATACAGCACAACAGTTTGAGGATATTGCCACTCTATATGTATACCAGTACCTACCAGGTGCCTATGAGAGAGCTGGAGAGAGACTCCTTACAAGGCGGTGCAGTGACAGTACAAGGCTTCAAACTGAAAGCGGGTAGGTTTAGGTTAGATATTGGGAAGAAAACGTTTACTGTGAGAGTGATGAGACACTGGAACGAGTTGCCTAGAGAAGTTGTTGATGTCCCACCTCTGGAAGTGTTCAAGGCAAGGTTGGATGGGGCTTGGAGCAACCTGGTCTAGTAAAAGGTGTCTCCTGTTCATGGAAGAGGGGTTGAAATTAGATGATCTTTAAGGTTCCTTCCAACCCAAACCATTCCATGGGTCTACAATATAAAGGGAACAAGCCCTTAACCATATGACTTTTTGAAGGATTTTTATCCAAATCAGAAGTTAAGATCAGCAGACAAGCTTATTAGTGTGCTCTGCGATAAAGAGGATCTGCTATAACCAGTTAAGCTTTATTAATGCTGCATAGGAAAGACATAAGACAATCTAATTCCTACACATTAGCAATGTAAAGGGTGAAAAATTCTCCTCACACCATTCTGGGATAAATCTCACTTGCTCTGCATATAAAGCAAGCAAATCTGGCTACCCATCAGAAATTGGTAAGTAGATTTAAAATACAGGACAAAAAGAAAAGACCATACTCCGTAAAATACCAAAATTATATACTCCATAAAAATGCTGGCCTACTGAAGTTTTGAGGAAGGATCCCACTAGGGAAGATGATGCCACTCAGTGCATGAGGCCAGAGAAAGTTCGCAGTTTAGGAGGCAGTACGGCAGGAGACATGAATTCATCTATAGGAAAATTCATTTAATTCCTAGCATTAAAATATTTAGAAGTTAAAAGTAATTTAGAAATGAACAATTCATACAAAATATGGAATTTCAGCTCATGAGACAAGGTCTGGCAAAAAGTAGTCACTATCAATGCATAAAAATATGTTTTTTTAAAATTTTGAGGTGATTACATGACGCTCTCCTGGAAAACATGTATGCTGAAAAAACTAACATTAATGGTTAATCTTTATTTTAGTAGCATGGTCTCCAAGAAAAAAGGCATCCACCGCTAGCAACTGAAAGCCAAGGAACTAAGATCAGGCCTTGTGAGATCTTTGTCCTGCAACATCTTAAAACAAAAATTCAACCACTTATAAGTCAAAGAAAAGCTACATAAAATAACTCTCCCATCACCCAAAAATATCCAAAGGAAAATAAAGCATGGCCCTGTCATATCTTGCACATGCTTTCTTCAAAAATTCTGTACTGAACAGAAACCAAAAATTAGGTAACAGCTGCTCACCACAAGACCAGCCTCAACTTGCCTTCCTCTAGCAGCTTTACACATCAGAAGTGGATAGTTGATAGGAAAGACAGAGGACAGGAACTTGGAACGTAAACTGAATCGTGACTGTAGCTTTACACCCTAGAGATAAGCAAGAGTTTTATCTTCCAACCAAAACAATACATGAAACTTTTCTATGTCGTTAATTATCATCAAATAGAAGTAATTTTTAAATTGGATATACTGGTATATAAGGGGGGGGTTAAACCATAGTTATTAATCTTCTGAGATTTCCCAGTAGAAACCTAGTGCACTCCTACCAAGGGTAAATGCTACCATAAAGATATTTTGGCAGCAATCTTAAAACCTCCATAACCTCTTGGTATTTGGCATATTTTGAAGTGGGGTAAAATAAATTTCATGGTCTTTTGATTATCCACACACTCCATTAGATTCTAGAGATTTACTAAATACCACAAAAATTATGCTATATCAACATCTGGCTTTTTTCCCCCTTCCCTCACCATGAACTACGCCACAAAATTTAAAAGAATACTCATACAGTAAATGACCTCCTATAGTGAATATTACTTTTCTATTCTTTCTTGGAAACCTCTCAAACAGCTTGCCCACAGGTTTTTTTTCTAGGAAAACAGCCTATCCCAAGTAAAGCAAAACAAAGACTGCAACAGGCACAGCTATCACCGGGGATTTACCCTCCTGCATACACTGAATTCCCAGAACAAAGTTTTCTGGTGATGCTGACCACCCAGGAAAATTTCCACAGTGTGGCATTCCAACCGGGAAGGGGAAATCTGTAGAGACATCCTCAAATTCCTAATGTTCCCACATCTTTTGTACTAGCAAAACTATTGTGGTTAGGGTTAAAAAACTTTTATTAAGTATGGTTGCATCCCAAAAAACCCTCTCACGAGCACCATTTTCTAACATGTGCCTCATAACATTTATCCAGCTTTCCACGTACACTGGAGTAAGTCATACTGGTATAATAAAAGCAGAACAACCACTTGCATAAATCCTAGTTCTGTTTTCACAGCTTTACACAGACCATGGAGTCTCTTCTGATGCTGCAGTCTGGGACGTGGGCTATATAAAACCAGTTCTTCACAAACCTGAAAACTCTTGGCTAACCCTTGCTGAACTCTGAGGTACAGATGTTGAAGTGGGACCGACACCCACGGGAGTCAAATTAGAGCCAGGTCACACATGTTCACAGAACCATAGAATCAATTAGGTTGGAAAAGATCTCTCAGATCATCAAGTCCAACCTATGACCCAACAGCACTATGTCAGCTAGACCATGACACCAAGCACCATGTCCAGTCTTTCCTTAAACACCTCCAGAGACAGTGACTCCACCACTTCCACGGACAGCCCATTCCAATGTCTAATCACCCCTTCTGTGAAGAAATTCCTCCTGATTTCCAAACTAAATCACTCCTGGCGCAGCTTAAGACTATGCCCTATCGTCCTGTTACTAGTTGCCTAGGAGACTGACCCTCACCTGGCTACAACCTCCATTCAGGTAGTTGTAGAGTGATAAGGTCACCCCTGAGCCTCCTCTTCTCCAGACTAAACAACCCCATGTGTCCTTCTTTTAGTGAGGGGTCACAGCCAGACTTGCTGTTTCACCCTGTGGCCCCAGCAAGGCAGCAGGACCCTGTGATGGGGTTGATTCATGGGGAAACTGGAGGCTGCTCTCCCTCTTGTGCAAGCAGAACTCGCTACCACACTCCACCCACACTCACTCACGAGGATTCTAATAGAGAATCGATACATAAAGTTAAACGGGTTTTAGTATGGCTTTAATCCACTTTGCTATCAGCCTTTCCCGTCCCTTGCCCATCGCCGGCCGAGCTTCCCGGGCCTGCGGTGCCCTCTGCTGGGCTGCTCCAGTACGGATCCCCGGCTCCTCCCGGCCCTCCGACACTCGCCCTCCTGCAGATGTTTTCCTGGCTGCCAGGAGAGCGCTGCCCCTTTCCCCAGGTTGGGCTCCTCTGAGCGGGGTCACAGCCCAGCCCCTCGGCTCTGCCCGCCCGTGCCAGCCCCGGCCTCTCCATCACACCCCAGGGACCGCTGCCGGCACAGAGGCTTCCCGGGGTGGCACCAGCCCCCAGCACCAAAGGGTAAATCAGAGAATCAGTTGGCTTGGAAAAGGCCTCTGACATCATCGAGTCCAACCTACAACTGAACAACAGGATGACAACACGACCATGGCAGTAAGTGCGACATCCACTCTTTCCTTAAACACCTCCAGGGACAGTGACTCGCAGTCCATTCCAAATGTTACCTCGGCCTAGGGTGCTGACACATTTGGAGTATTTTAATGCAAGTCCTTTCACTGTAAGACACTGAACAAAGATCTAGAGCTGACAAAGCAGAATGCCTTCATTATAAATAAACGTATATTTTCTAAAGTAAGGGGTGAGGGGAAATGGTACCAAACCTTAGTCGATAAGATTCAATTTTTACTGCTGTCCCTTTTCCGACATCTGCAATCCTCATGCCTAAAAAGGGAGTCCTGTAATTAGTCTCATCATTGATCTCAGAACACGTTCTATTCCAAATACCTGAGTTTTTAGTCATGATCTCAAAGTACTAAAGAGAAATAGGAAACTGTCTCACCCACCACACTACAGGAAATTCGGGCATCAACTCATCACGGGTAGCCAGGGGCTGTAGAGAATCCAGATCATCACATCTCTGCTGAGAAACCCACCCACCTGATCACTTTCTGAACACACATTGAAAGTACGAGAAATTAAATTTTAACATAAGAACAAGCTGCTTTATAGCAAGGGTGACCAAGCACTGGCACTTGTTGCCCAGAGAAGTTGTGGAGTCTCCACTCTTGGAGATACTCAAAATGCAACCACACACAGCCTTGAACAGACAGCTTCAGATGACCCTACTATGAGCAGAGGATAGACAATCTCCAGAGGTGCTTTCCCACCTTGGTCACCCTGTGACAATGCCACCAAGCTCTACGTGTGAGGCTTGGGTTTGATGTTTGGCAGTCAGAGAAAATGCCTTGAAACTCTTGTGTACAGAATTCCTTTTGGAGAGATAAGGTAAGCAAAATTGTCACATTACCCCAGATTAAATGCAATCAAATATGGATACCTTTCATAATTATAGCAGAAGCCTTTTTCTCAAACTTGAAAGTTTCTCACCTTACAAAGCTCATCATTCTCTTCTTTGACAGGCAGAGAATTAATATTTGTGCATGAGTCCGAGTCTGATATCTCTAGTAAGCTGTCATCTTTCTCTGATCTATCGCACTTATCGGTAGAATCACTACTGTTCTCCCAATCGATGAATTCCAATTCATCTAAAATAGAATATTGGTAAAAAGACTTTTTGCTTAATCACCATCTATCATAACCATGAAGTCAGAGTAATAATACAGTTATCCTGAACTTGAAGCAAAAAATATGGGTTTTTTTCCTACGTTCAACTGATCTTCAACTGTTTTGTCTCTCAAAAAAGCTAAATCCTACTAGAATAAAATATTCTGTGAAGAAAGATAAACATTACACACACACAAAAAAAAGATTTCAAAGCACTGTTTGCAAAGAAGCAGTACCTTTAGCTGCACAGGTACAGAGGGTGGGTTTTTTTAGTTTAGTTACTAGTTTTTCCATGGTTTAATTAGGGGACTTTTTTGCCCAGTTGTACTGGAGTTTCCAAGTGTGCTTGTTCAGAATTAGCTGTTCTAAGCAAATGTTTCAAACAGTGTTAATTAACATCTGCTGTTAGTGGTAACCCTCACAGAGGAATGAAAAAGCTAGTTGAAATGGTCACTTCCTAGAACACCATGCCTAAACATACAGGTCTGCAATTCAAACCTCTAAGCACATCAGAGAGAAGATTGCTTAGGATAAATGAATAGAAACAGGCACAAGAAAAGACAGAGTTAAAAAAAACCAAAACAACAAACAACCCCACAACAAAATGGCAATAAACAAAGAGATGCAGATAGAAATGCAGAACTTTTCTTCCACCATCCTCATGACCAGGTGGTATTTAATGCAACTCCAAAAGTACACTCACACCTCTGAGGATCTACTGAAGGTCATGGAAATCTGCACTGCAATAGCAGCCTCACCATCCTTCAGGTCCGAGTGCCATAAGTTACTGAGAGGGATAACCTCAATGCATTTTGTATAAATGAGCATGTTCAGAGAAGAAGGGATGAAAGCTTTCTTGGGTTTTGCTTTTGTAAATGCCATACTTCTAACACCAGAATAGTCATGTACAGGGGAGATGCAGCAGAGAGAGGAGGCACCTGCAGAACACACCAGACAGATATACATATCCATGGAACTGTGGTAGTACCTTCTGGACTTGGCAGTGCTACTGTAGTCTAAATCACTAGTTTCTTTATCGAACTTCCAAAGCCTGAAGTCACCCAGACAAATAAACATACATATCTGGTGTTCCCTGCTTTGTCCCACACACGAATGCACTTCTGCTTCTAACTATGAGAAAGCTTAATCAGAAATGTTTAACGCAGACATTGGTGACCAGGTTTCTGGTCAAGAGGTTTTTTTTGAAGCTGTGTGACAAATTGTGTGCAACTTGTGACAGCAGTATAAATTCCTTAATAAAATACAACACATTTTATCTTGTCACACTGAAGTACTTCACATGAAAGGGAACTTTTTCAGCTACTGTAGCCATTTCTACAACTGTACCTATATACGCACACACAAAGATATACACTAATTACAGCACTGTACATACTGTATGATGGTTCCTTCAAACAGTGTGGAAATCATAGTTCTTTTACTCCCCACTGTTTTCAGTATATTTTTGGGTTTAGAAGAAAAACAGGAAATTACTGGATTTTCTCAGTACCTTTAAACAGATACATAATTCATCAAGGTTTCTAAATTTTGCTATCTTACAAGATTAAAAATAAGACTGTGTATTGTCTCTTAAAAAAAAAAAAGAGAGATTAAAGCCTGCAGGGTCCCACTTGCATGGGACAAGTGCAATAGAATGATACCAATGGCAGGTTAGAAAGATTCCTGGTCAGCAAGAGATTGCAATTTAGAAAAGGGACAGTCCTTCCATTTCAAAAAGAAGAAAATTGCTAGGAATTACAAAAGATAACCATCAGTATGTCAATGACAGTGTTAAATTGGTGACAAAAATATGGATGAAAGGAGGAAGATTTTGCGTTTTTGTTTTAAACCTAAGGAGCATGTTTATCCAGAGTCACACACAAAAAGTAAATCAGTCAATCCATTTGTTCAGCTCATAATGGTCTTTGAACACTTTGCCAGACATCTAGAATGTGAAATCTGGCTGTAATGCTTCAGATCTGGGTGAAGTAATACAAAGCTATTTATTTTTCACATTGAAAATACTTCCCAACAAGTTCTAATGCAACTTACACATTATCCTAACTAACGCTTGTAATAATACAGCACACAAGTAAAGATTTTTCTGTCTTCAGGCACACTTTTTAATCAATTTCTCTCCCTTCTGCCATTTCCTGCTCCATGAATTAGAAAGGAAGTCCTAAGAACCAAACTCATGGCTAGCTCACAGTAGAGCTAACATGGAAAGCAAGGAATACTGTGTACCAAAATGAAAATGCGTGCCACAGAACATGATGCTATCTGCAGCTGCAAAGTCTGCCACATCTAGTCAGCAGATGCAGACAACAATAACACCTGTAGAACAGGGCAAGCAGAGAAGGCTGTTCACAACTCCAGAATCTGTACCACAACACAGAAAAGAAAATAGTACAAATAAACTACAGTATATTGAAATGAACTGACATGCTTTACTCAATGTTATATAATCTCCCCAACTTTGCTCCTTTACTCTAAGGTTTAAAGTTTTTGTACATAATTTATACCAAGAGTTTATTCTATACCCAGATGAAATTCATGAAAAAAACCCCTCCAACTGATTCAACCAAAACAGTATTAGATCATGTCATTTTGTCAGAATGACCTCGGAGTATTCTCATTACAGAACTTGAAGCTGACAGAAGGTTTCTTGATAAATCTGCTTGCGTTTGAACTTACCTTCACTACTTTTGTCCTCCAACAATAAATCACGTCTGCTAGGCGATTCCTCTGTTTTGGAAGCGTGATTTTTTTTGCTGTGCAACCTTGGAATCAATGTTTTATTTTCATCATCTGAAAAATCACTGCCACTAGAGGTCCATATTATGTCCTCAGCTTCCTTAGAGCTTTCAGCAGCAGCAGAAGCTTCTATTAAAAAGTAAAGTGTTACATTGTTACAGAAAGGAAGTTCTGTTAGATTTAAAATTATTAAAAATTAAACTATACTATTTTTAATAAGAAAAATTATCAATTCTGCTACAGGCATCATAGATTAATCCTGAAGCATCAACACACATATTTCTTACACATACATGCATTATTTTCCTTTTGGTTCTCCATAATAAATGGTAACACTTCATTGTATATAATGAGGTTATCACTCTGTCCTTCAGCAGAATGAGGACAAGTCATGACTATCTGACATTTAGTCCTCTATACACAGTCCTAATGCTCCCCCACGTGTCCTTGTAAAGTGGCAAATGGTTTAAATAAAGACTGTCCTTAGAATTCTGGCTTTGGGATTTCTCTGATTTTATGCAATGAATAACAAATGAATAAAAGTACTTCACCAGTAGAGACTACTCTCCATTTTTTTCCTGGTGGGGGGGGGGAGAAAAGCACAACTTTTCAGAAGTTGCAAAGAAAAGCTGTTGGGTTTTGGAAGTAAGACATTTTAACCCAAAATAGCTTTCTCCATCATTTTTAACAAAAAGCAAGGAAAAGAGGATTCATGCTTAGCATGAAGTATACAGAACTAGTAATCATAGGAAGGCAGAACTTTCCACTTCTTACCACTACTAAAACTTTATACATAAATGGGAAGCTAGACAATTACTGGAGATTTCGAATTAGGCAGAAGGGCCCAGAAGAAACACAACCATGTCTCCTCCCGCAACACACAGAGGTTCTTCTCAGAAATCTAGAAAAGCTAGAACCGCAAAAGGTAGACAGAAAGTGCCCAATAGGTCACCTACTTAGGTCCAACAGAAACAGCACAGCTGCTAGACCAAGCAGAAATAGAGACTGAAGAAGACACTACCCCCTTTTTCTTTCCTTTCCTCCAGACTCAAAAAGGGAAAGAACCGGAAAGAACTGATAAGTCCTTCTCCTCTTTATTTTGCCTATTTATTTTTTTTAAATTGCAATATTAAATGACTCAGGTGCATATAGAAGATTGTAAAAGCAGAAGGTTGACAAAATTCTGTTTTTCTATCTATTGCTCATATTTACAAAATGCATGTTATCTCTCATGCCTGCTTGTCTGTCTCTAGCAGAAAACAGAATAATTTCACCCTCAATCTATACAGCTAAGGATTATTTTTCATTCCCTCCTGTTAAAAATGTGAAGAATTTAAATATCCTGTCCTTGTTATAACCATATACAGCATTAGTGATGCTTCTTTCACCTGTTCAAGAGCAATAGCTGAGTGACTGCAGCTTTGCAGAATATATTTGGCACTCTAGGTGAAGAGAAGAGCCCAACAACAACAACAAGAGACTGTGTGTCTTATAAAAATTAGCTTCTGATTACAATAACAGAAGAAGAAAGCAACCAGTATATTAAGCCAACTTCTACCTTAATAAAGGCAAAAAACAAAGTGATAATCTTCTGACAACGCTAACGTGAAATAATTATAACATACTTGCTGCACTTTCAGCAGATGTTAACAGTGGTCCAAGATGCTTCTTAATCCTGGATTTCTTATTAGTAGGTCTCTGGTACTATATTAAAAAAAGACAGAGGGAGAGATTAAATCACTAAGACATTAAAAATAATTTTAACATGTATCAATATATTTAAAGCTGTTGTTATTCACCCACCAAAGCTCAGCAGTACAATTTCAAATTAATTTTTCTATCTTCTACTAGACTGTGATATAATGAATGGGGTATCAAAGCATGAAAACAGTAACACAAAAGCTGAACTTTCAAAGATTTGGAACATATAAACTTACTGTGACTACGACAGGAATCACATATGACCTTGAGAAGAACAAGAGCCAGTATTTTCAGCATTAAAATGTCAAAAGTGGGTAGTAACAGCATGCTTGATAAAGCATGTGCCCTATTCAAAGGTTACAGAAAGAAGTATTTGGTTATGCTGTCCCTGGTTTTTACTAAATCCCACAAGCTATGCAACAGTGTGACCGCTCAGTACCAGAAAAAAGAAACAGAAAAGCAACTTGGTTGATAATGATTTTCAGCACAAAACACTTCTCACTCAGAGCTGGCTGAACATCTCTGTTCATGATCAACAACACTAACACATGCACAAGAAGTTAAGCATAATTTGATATATTATCTGAGAGAGCACCAAGATCCACATCTGCAGGGTCATCAAAAAGCAGGATTTTCTACAGTGAATTCACTACCGCAAACACACTATTTAGATCTAGCAAAAAATCTTCAATGCAAACTACAGTCTTTTTGTTCCACATTTTTAGGAAATGTAGCAGTCCATCTCAAATGCCAAATTACTTTCACATCCTTCAGTGCATTATTGAAATTTTCTAAGTGATAAGTGCTATCTAGAACATAAAGTATTAACATATGCTCAGCAAGTTCCACTAACAAGTTAAGACAATGTCCTTATATAACTGTGCTTTCCATTTTTTGTCTATTTTGACAGTTGTAACAATATGCTGTTAATTTGGAAACAACAACAAAAAAAAGGCAACATCTTATTATTCAGTCAAGCATGGAAACTAACTGCCAGTTTGCATCTTTCTTACACCATTATGTCAGCATTTTACCTCCAGCACTGAAGTGCTCTGAAAACCATCCCCACACCTAAGCCATGCATTGGAAATCGAAGTAGCAGCCAGTGATGTCCTGACATTTGATTTTTTCAGATGTAGGGGTGTCTCATCTGGGAAGGGTGTGCATTCTGCATTCCAAAGTCTCTTCCGCTATGAGGAAAAGCAAACCCATTAACAACACAGTATACACATTATTCTTTTCAAGTTAAATTTACTTAATTTAGATTGCCCACAGTATTTTCTGAATATATACAAGCATAAATTCCAATTTTTAATGAGCTGGGGGAAAAAAGAAGTCTCAAACATTTGCAACCATTTTTCATGCAACACTAAGTAATAACACCACTACCAATGTCACAGGTAAATTTAATTTTTGATTAGTACACTTTCTTTTGGTCTAAGCTACATCTAGTAGTACCTGATAGCTGCTCAGCGAAGCTAAAAATATTATGTAAAACAGGAACAGCTCAGTAAAATACACTTTAAATAAATAATTCCTTCAAACTCACATCTAATTTAATTCTGTTTATGTAGCAGGTCAAACTAGATATCACTATACAGTTCTCCATTAAAAAAACCCAACCAAACAAAAAACACCCAAACTTCTTTAGCTGTAAGAATTAGATTTGTTTTCATAACCACTACCCCCCCCCAAAAACTAGATGATCTGTTGCCTTCCCCTTACATAGGATGCGGAAATCATTTGGATTATTACATAAGTCATAAAATAGGATTCTGTTTTGCATCCAGTGCTAATTTAATGCAACAGATTGTAACATCTGAAATTAGCTGAAGATGAGAAAATTGTCTATTACCACATTCAAAGCTATCTCTTAGAGTCAACAAAGTTCACACATAAAAAGTGAACTTAAGCACAATAAACAACTTAGCCTGATATGCTACTGAAACTTATCTCACAAAATGTTGACTATATTATCTGTCTGAATACATCTGTCTTCTTCTTATATACTTTTTATCAAGCAACAACAGTTCCTACCTATAAAAAAAGTATTACTCCAAAGTTAAGTTAATCAGCAGACACATTTTCAGCCAAACTGGTCAACCAGGACTGTAACATACATGTCTGTATTGGGTTTCTGTGGCTGGGTTTTGGTATCAGGGGGGTGGGGGCTATAGGGGTGGCTTCTGTTAGAAGCTGCTAGAAGCTTCCCCCATGTCTGGTGAGGCCAATGCCAGCTCCAGGACAGACCTGCCGCTGGCCAAGGCTGAGCCAATCAGGAATGACAGAAATGCCTCCAAGGTAACATAGTCAAGAAGGGGGGGAAAGTGTTATTGAGCAGATGAAAATTGCAGCCAGAGAAGAGCGGAATGAGAACATGAGAACAACAATGTAGACACCAAGGTCAGTGGAGAAGGAGGGGGAAGGAGGTGCTCCAGGCACCAGAGCTGAGGCCCCTGCAATCCGTGGTGCAGACCATGGTGGAGCAGCTGTGCCCCTGCAGCCCATGGAGGACCACCGGGGTGCAGAGACCCACCTGCAGCCCATGGAGGAGGCCACAGTGGAGCAGGTGGATGTCCGAAGGAGGCTGTGACCCCATGGGAGGCCCATGATGGAGCAGGGTCCTGGCAGGGACCTGCTGACCCATGGGGAGAGGAGCCCACGCCGGAGCAGGTTTCCCTGGTAGGAGTTGTGGCCCTGTGGGGGACCCACGTTGGAGCAGCCTGTGCCTGAAGGACTGCACCCCATGGAAAAGTGACCCACGGGACAGCAGTTTCATGAAGAACTGTTGCCCGTGAGATGGATTCATGACGGAATGGTCTGTGAAGGACTGTCTCCCATGGCAGGGACCCCATGGGAAGCAGGGAAAGGACTCCTCTCCCTCAGCAGCAGCAGAAACAACAACTGACCGTAACCCCCATTCCCATCTCCCTACTGCTGGCGGGCAGGAGGTAGAACTTGGAAAGAGGGAGGAGGGTGAAAGGTGTTTTTAAGATTATTTTACTTCTCACTCTTCTGTTCTGATCCTGTTAGTAATCAATTTAACTAATATCCCCACTTTGAGTCTGTTTTGCCTGTGATGGTCATCAGTAAGTGACCTCTTCCTGCTCTTATCTCGACTCATTAATTCTTCATTGTATTTTCTCTCCTCTGTCCAGTTGCAGAGGGGAGTAAGAGAACGGCTTTAGTGGGTACCTGGCATCCAGACAGGGTCAACCCACTACAATGTCAAACTAACATACACACACAAAAAATAACATTAAAAAAAAGTAGAATCATAGAATATCCTGAGTTGGAAGGGACCCTCAAGGATCATCAAAATCCAGCTCCTGGCCCTGCACAGTACAGCCCCAAGAAGCACACCAGGTGCCTGAGAGCACTTTCTGTCCATTTTGTAACTGGCAATGCATATTTGTTTTCCACAGAATTTTTCAGTGCTCACAGGATCAAAACAAGTACAGTGAAGAGCATCTTACTTCACCCTTCCAATGATACTGTCCTTCTGCCTCATGATAAGAAAAAGTAAAACAAATGAGCTTTGCAGTTTCCTCTGATGGTAACTGATCTTGCTAAGAGCCTTTTCTAAAACTGCTGGGGGCATTTACACTGCAAAGCAGCTACTACAAGAGGTCATTGTCACCAAAGTCAAACTGTCCCCATAACTACTCCCACAGATATACGAGAAGTACAACGTTGAATCTGATGTGGTATTAAATATAGAATCAACAGCATTTTAAGGACATGACATCAGGTAAGCAGGCTACAGCACTGACAGAAAGAGAATTTAAGCCCTGCCTTCCTCCCAGTGAAGATGCTGGCCCAAGCCTCAATTTCCATGTCCTCTCGGTAAATACTTCTGCTTTTGCACTGAAGAAAGCATGGACAGGGCAAATATCAGTAACTGAAACAAATCAAGGCCCATTTTTTGGTTATACTGCAAAATGTCACAGCAAAGCCTCACTCCAGTTGGAGTCGTTTCCTTGACCTCCATGTCCCCAGACTGGATGACATCTGCCAGGCTCAGAGTTAACAGTACAGCCAGCAGGGCAACAAGGCTCAACAACACATTGTGGCTCTAGTTTTGAGTTGGTTGGTCTTTTGGGTTTTTTTTGGTTGATTGCTTTTTAACCTTAGCCAGTTCTGGAAGTCTTGCTTATATGCCTGTTTTTGTAGCTTTTAGAAGACTTTTGCGGACAAAGATTTACAGTATAAAATTAAGTTCATCTAAGCTTATTTCTTGAATGTCCCATTCCAGTTTTGATGAATGCAAGGTATGGCCAGTGGTGCACAACTGTCCGGATTATGGGAATGCCATATAAAAATCAGGATAAAGGCTACATGTTAACTCCCTCTCCCCAAGTAAGAAGGATTGGGGTGCATACGGAAAGGACATGCTTACAGGTGACAAGGTTTAAAAAAAGCAGACTAATATGAGTAGAACAAATAGCTGGGTTTATGCTTAGATAGTTACATATATTTAGATAATTACAGTGCAACGTGAAGTGGCACTGGAAGTGACTTTTAAACAGCTGGAATTCAGAAGCATGACAGTCATGGCTGTGATAGGCAAAAAGAGAGCTCTTATGGTTAATGACTTGACAGATGAGCATTATTTAATCTTGCACTTCACTAGCCTGAAAAAAGGCAGAGCTGCTCAGGTTTTCAGAGCAGCACTATGGGGTTGTCTCAGGGCAGCTGGTTCCATGACAAGCCAGAAGCAACTGGAGTCCTCTCTTCCCCATCTTCCCAAGCACTTGGCACTTGCCAGACTCTGTGCAGACACAGCAACAATGAACCAAACTGTCAGAAAACTTCTTCGGGAAGAAGCACTAGTTACCTACAGCTGGCACAGCAGCAAAAGAAAGGATACAAGAACCAGTGGGACCACTGCAGCAGCTGCTTAACACCATGTCAGCTTACTTACAACCTGAAGAACCATCAGCACTGCTGACAGTTCTGGCTAATTACCTCTCAGTTTCACCATGCATCTGCTCCCTAGATAAAGGAAAATCTAAGAGTTTTTGCTACCACCGCATAGAAATTTATAGCCATTATAGTCACAGAAAAACTGAAAACAGTCCCCAAAGTCACAAACCAAGAAAGTAAAAGAGATACACCCTCTACATGAGATTTTCCTCAGCTACTGCAAATTTCTGGCAGGCACCATTGGGAGTGAAGAGAAAGAGAAGGATTTATGATTGCTGATATTGACAGCAGTGGCTTTGAGCTCTGTGCTTTTAATGCAAATGTCTTTCTACCATTACCCAGAACCTAGACCATCTTAAAAAACCTGAAAAAACAAACTGTAAAGAGAACTCCCCCCATTCCAAATGCCTTGTCAATTTAAATCTCTCCATATAAATACCTGATGTGAATTTGGGAAACTGGATCTACAGCTACAATCCACAGTTACTGAGAGGAGGATTTGTCATAGTAGCACTGCACGTATGCATATGTATGTATGGGTGCTCGTACACACATACATACACACAACAAGATTTTTTTCAAAGGAAAAGTATGCCAAGTAAAAAGTGCATCATTTCAACATGCATGAAGTAATGCTTATGTGCAGATATAAATGGAAATCACAAATGTATTTTTATTAAAAACCTGCAATATGAAAATTGTGTGTAATAGAAAGGAGGTACAGATACACGTAGCTACAAGGATTCAAGACGTGATTCAAAAGAAAAATTCCCAGGGACACAGTGACACCAGAGAGTTCTGCCTGGATGAAGACTACTATGCAACGAACAGAAGGAAAACACAGTGACTACACTTTGCACACACTGCTGGTGTCACCATGCTTCAAATCACAAATGCACCACAGTAACAGCGTGGCCAAGGCAGTGCAGTCACGGGCCTGGGAGCAGGTGCAAGGGATCGGGAGCAGCCCTATGGGGCCTCTGTTTAGCTCTTTGCCTTTGGGCAAGGTGGGACAGTGCCCATGTTGAGGAGGGCAGTGTAACCCTTCCTCGGCCACCTCGGCACAGAGGTCTGGCGTCCAAGGACTTTTGCCACAGCAATACATCAGATGGCATGCAGAAATGGCAAGATTTAAAGGCTCTTGGCTTATGCCCCAGCCAGCTTCAAGACAACAGAGAAACTAATATTTTAAGAAATTTACTTCTCAGGAGTAAATATTTATAATGAAGCTAATCTGAAGGCTGTGCTGCTCCCAAACAAATGCAGCAACAACGAGTTCTCTTAATCTTGAGTCACAAGGTTAATCATCTTTCTCCTCTGGAATAAAATTAGGGCAGACAAAAAAATAACTTGTGTAATTTATTAAAGGCATGCATTAAGTGTCTTGAAACAAGATATTGGTATTAAAAAAAAAATCACTGAATCAGGCTCAAGAGAGATAGAGCATGTAGACCCAGCATACATCATAAAAGCAAGATTTATTACAAAAAAAGAGTCAGGCAAAAAACCTTGAGAATTCAGTAGGGTGTCAGAAGACAAAATATGACCTCTGAATTTTTGAGTTAAAAAGGGAGAGGCTAAGATGGCTACCTTATATAGAAATTGTTGATCTCTGCTCACAAAAGCATTGCATTTTGTCTCTGGAACAGTTCCTTCTAATAGAATAGAAAAAAGTTTAATTACTCCTGTTGGTGTCAGCAGAATTAGGATCAAGCCCTTCTCATAAAAGGCATGGCAAGCAAACCTTCCCCCATTACTCCTTCAGTTATTTCCAGTGAGACAAAAGTAAGTCAGCCTACATAGGTTCAGGCGTGAGGAAAAGAGAAGCACACAAAAATATACATAGTGATTACACAACAGACTACTAAAAGTATGGGACAGGTGGATTGGATTTGATTTTTAAATAGATGTTCCTATCTAGAACATATCCATTCAACCAATCTGTATGGTTACTAACACCAAACACTTGTTACCCAGAAATACCCTATATGAAGTCACTGGGACCATATGCTCAAAGGCTACTTACTACACAACCCTTTACACTCCAGACAATCCCATTTTCTTGGGGCTGCTCCAAAAACCATGAGAAGAACCCCCAGGAACACAAGACCTTATATATTATCTACCTCATATGCAAGTGGCATTTCTTGATGCTTCACCTTCTCTAACACAAAAAACAATATCAGCTGAAGGACAAAAATAAAATATTTCACTACATGAACTCCTGCTACTAGCATACAAATCCAAATAGTTAGTCATGTCACTTAAGCATCACTCAAAAGTATTCAAATACAATTATTGTAATCTTCCTAAACAGAGAAGAACGAAAAAGTACTGAAAAATCACAGCTCCAGATACCACAGACTTTTTGAGTTTTTTTAAAAAAACATTTGAGGGGAATAATCACATAAAAGTACACAGAAACAAATATCAAACACTGAGCAACAGCCATCCTCATCTTTTGCCTTTGTCCTCATAGACTTCACTGAAAAGTACTCATAAACTAAAAGCAAGGAGTCTTGGCCTTCAAAAGTTCAACTTTAAAAAAGAACAAAACTGAATTTGACAACAGGCATCTCATTTTCAACAAAACTCAGTAGTCATGCTATTGAGCTCCTGAAAGTATAATTACTGGGTTTAGTGCCTGGGTAGAAAATGAAGTTTTAATTTAATGAGAAAACATCCTTGAACTTTAAACTCTCAAGTGAGGATTTAAATAAAGGTTGTATACTTAAAGCCATTTATTTTCCAGCCAAGATTATTTTTTCATTTCTATGAAAACCAGCATGCATATTTTCCAAAGATGATTCGCAAGAACACAGACATCCCTAGACAGGTCTGCATCAAGTTGTAATCACTCATGAAAAAAATCTAAACTGTATGACCACAGTCAATGACAGCAATGATGACCTGCCTCCTTCCCCACATGTCAGCTTGTACATGGGAAAGAAAAGAAATATTAAAACCAAATTAAAATCTCACAATACTTTTTCCATCGCTATTGATGTGAGACCAAAATTTTTAAAACACTGTTTCAAAACCTTTCTTTGTGTTCATGATTTTTACTACTCTTAAGGAAAGATTATTATCACTGACTGACATACATAGGTGTATATAAGTTTACCATTTGAATGTTGGGACTTTTTAACCTCTACATCCTTTTTTAAGCAAAAGTATAAATTACTATGTGCTTACATTGAAAAAAAACCTCTCGTGGAATACTATTGAAGTGGTACTTTGTATTAATAACTGGCGCCAAGTAGAGAGAAATCTGCAATCCATCAAAATGGTTAAAACAGAAATATTTTAGAAAAGCTTTCACAAAATTTAGTTATCCAAAATGTTTAGTATACAGTAAACTATAAAAGCTATAAAAATAACAGTATCATAGCTTTTTGTTATGTATCAGGTTGGATTCCTCTTAATCATTTTAATTAATAGTCAGCAAGTGGGCAGGACTGTTCTATTTTCATTTGACCAGTGAAAAAAGTTACAAAGTAACAAAGAACATTATCTTTGTCTGCAAAAGAAACTACTATTATCAAAAGCTGCTATCACGTTGCAACAAGGGTTGGTTAAATACTGGCAATTGAAGCGTGCAGCTTTTCACTAGTCAAGGACTTAAAACCTTTCAGAAGAAAATGTGTATAATGTCAGTATTACAAGGAAATTTAAATGAAATATAGTAGGTTATTTTTAAGCTCGCTGTTGACATTTTCGTCCACTAAAATTTACTTTAAATGGGGTTATATTTAAAAATCCATTGAATATTTTAAACAAAATGCTTTAGGAACCAGATCTGTCATTTGACATCTAATTGTATTTATATATCGAAAAATGACATTTGTAGTCTGCCTTTCAGCAGTGCCTCAACATTAGCATAAGCATTGCAAATCAGAGACAGCACATCCTGATTGCCATCCTGCGGGGATCATCCAGTGCACCGAGCAAACTACCAAAGGAAGGAGACCGAAAAACAGCACGGGGCGCTTCTCCTCCCTCCACTCCAACTCCCACGCGGAGAAGCGAAGCTGCTCAAAACAATATTAATCCTGGCAACTCTGACAAGTCTCTTTTCCTGTCACAGTTTTACTCTCCCTGCACGTTTTCCCTGACTGCCATCTACAAGCAGGCTGAGCCCCGCTCTCCCGCCGGAACAGCTGTGCGAGGATAGATCGCACTGTCAGCGTTGCGCAACCGCGCACACCAGGGACGCGGGGAAGGACCGTGATCCCGCCCCCCGCTCCAGCGCGGCGAGTCGCCAACACCGGTATCGCCTTGGAACCGGACCGGAGGGGGCAGCGGGGCGGCAATGGCTCCTCCGCCACCCCCGCGCCCCCTGCCCCGCGGTCGGGAGGGGAGGCCACAAGGCCACAAGGACCTGGCACAAGGGCCGCCACAGTTCGGCCCTGAGGGGCGGCCAAGGCGGTGCTCCCCGGTCCGCGCCGCCCCGTCTCGTCTCGTCCCATCCCAGCAGAGCCCCTTCTCCTCCCGTCCCGCTGCCACCGGTACCTTTCCGCCGGGCATCGCCCCCGGCGCGGCTGCCGTGGCCCCGGTCACGTGGCGGGGGGAGCCCCGAGGGCGGGGCCGAGGGAACCCCCGGCGCGCGCCCGCCCTTTGCCGCTTTGGCGCCGCCTGAGTCCCGGCTCCTGATTGGGCAGGACGCGGGTGACGTAACGGGAAGGGAGGGGTTTCCCGGGAGGGGAGGGGCGCAGTGCGCGCGCGACGGGCGGGGCCAGCGGCCGTGAGGAGATTTCGCTTGTTTTGATTGTCGCGCCGTGGGAGCCATCGTGGTTTTCCCGGCGGGAAACCCCATTGCTGCTGCCGCGTCCCTCCTGCCTTCCTCCGCTCAGCTGCCCCGAGGCCCCACGCGGAGCTGGGCATACTGGGAGCGAGGGGATGCTGCAGCCTCCTGGATCGTCTGTTCTTCTGCCCAGGGCAGGGGCTGAGTTGGCTGCTTTCTGAGGGGATGGTGTGGAGGGCCCTGTCTGAGCTGTGTTTGTTGTAGGAGGAGTTCACAAGTCACATAAGACACTATATGAAAAATACTTTCACTGTTAAGCCATTACTATAAGATTTCAACTCCCTAAACAACAAGTAAACCAGTGAATTTAATGCCAATGCCAAGGTGTAGAGACTTGGAAGTTGAAACTGCTTTGTATGGAGGTTTTCTTCCATGAAATAATAGCTGCAGCTAACTGAGGGAAAAAAGGCTGACCACCTTCGCAAATGTTTTTCTGGTATGAGTGGAAACACTGGCAGAAAGGTTATTTTTTTTTATTACTTTTCGTATGTTCTTCAGAAGGTCGCTTAGGCTGCCAGTGCTGCTGTTAAACACAGTTAATAATAAACACTCATTGTAAAACGAGGTAGTTGTATCTCGTAGCTAAATTAGAATTTATAAAGCACTTATATTTTGGTAGAAAGTGCTGCATGACTGATTTTTATTATTAAACCCTAATTACATATATCCGTCTATAGTTTACAGTTTGTATTTTTTCCAAAGCACCCTGTGGCCAATACCTGTCTTGCATTCCCTTTATAAAACTGCCACTAATTAAAGTGGATTTTGCAAACAGAAGAGCCAGAAACATCATCCAAGCCCCATACTGCCTTTGATTGTTTTGTTCAAAACAGAGTTAAAAGCACTTGTGTTCTCATCCTTCCAAAAATTTGCAGTATTTCTTCTGAAATTACCAGACTGACAAATGAATTCTATTATATATCATCAAAGTGATTTTCTTTGATATTTTAAAAAAGTATGTTATTGCAATATTCAGCTAAACTGTCTATGTTAGAACTAAACCACAGAGAAATATAAGGAACACAGAAGTCTGGTCTGCTTAGTGAGTCTGTATTTTTTTCTTTACATGAACTCCTGAGGATTCCAAGGTGCTCACACCTCAGAGGAACTTACTTCTGTACAATCCCAACAAGATGACCCAATCAACAGGTTTCTTTTATTTATTTTCATGTTCTTCACAAAGAAGTACTGAAATGACATGGAAATAGAGGAAACGTGTGAGAAAACAACCCTTTATAGTAGGAATTAAAATAGAGCTGTGACTTTTTTGAAATAGTGGTTCTCTGAAGACAGAATAGTAGATGCTGAGCTTCTTGACAAAAGTTTAAATTTCATAATACCAGTACATTATTCTTCAAACCTGTTAAAAATTTCTGTGTATAATACTTTTGGAAGTCATAATTAACACAATTGGCTATGTAATTTTTGGCTTAAATAATAGTTTGAGTCCACTGTTTTATCTGATATACTGATTGACTGTGTCTGTGCTCAAGATCAAATCTACTGCTGCTCAGGAAATGTTTAGAAAGTGTATACTTTTAGTATTTTTGTTGCATGAAAATTCTATGAAAAATATAAAATTCCTGTTAACAATAAAAATGGATTTCCTTAGTGAAGTCCAGGAAAAAAGCATTTGTTTGTCAGGGGTGCTGTTAATTGTATTGATGTTTCTTAATCCACATGTAGAAAGAACCCTCTCAAAGAAACAAAATATATTTTATACAAATGAATC
The DNA here is from genome assembly GCF_003984885.1 of Neopelma chrysocephalum. Lineage (NCBI taxonomy): Eukaryota > Metazoa > Chordata > Aves > Passeriformes > Pipridae > Neopelma > Neopelma chrysocephalum. Next base: position 19,232,287 of record NW_020897689.1, read on the forward strand.
AAACTATAAGGAAGCTTAAATTACTGAATTTTGGAGCACTTGTTTATAGTGATTGAATGTGCCTGTCCTTCAGGGTTTATGGATTCATTTCCTCTTATAGAACATTAAGTTAGAGCTTTAAAAGCTTCCTAGTGTATAAAGCCTGGTACGGACAATGTCAAATTCAAACAGAGAGAAAGGCTTTTGATGTGTGTCATTTCCTCAGTAAAGTTTTAAAAGTCACAAGCATCCCAGCCACTGAACTGGGATGAGATAGATGAGGAAAAACTCATCAAGTATTTTAGAGTTTTTTCTTTCAGGGTCAGCTGGATTTTTATGAAACTGTCAGGCAGGAGGTGGTTCAAGGCCTAGGCTAGATCCCAGATAGATCCCAGTCTAGATACAAAATAATATTTTCTTCTGCAGGCTGTGCTGCAGTTTAATCATTCCAGGCTCTCTAAGGTTTTTTAGGAAACAATATGAAACACTTCAGAATTTTAATCCTCAAGCTGTAGTGTCAGTTCAACTATAAATTAAATTGTATCATTTCACAGTACAATGCATCACTATGCTGAGGCAAGCTGTAAACTGTGGAAGAAATGGGGAAAAAAAAAACATAAAACCCCTCAGGGGATGCCAGATTGCAGTGAATCAAATGGAGTCAAGTTTTACATTCACGCAAATTAAAAATTAATAGCTGACCATTTAAGAATCAAAAGCAAAAAAAGGTTTTAAGTGAATCAACATACCCGGGAAGCCTCTTTTTACCAGCCCTTGCCCCTGGGTCATAAAGACATGAGGGGCTCCAGCCTCTGGGGTGTCCTGGCTGCCAGCTGACACAGGGTGGCTGCATACTGGGCCTAAGCCGGGTCATCTCAACATCCCAGCACCAAGCACTGCCTATGACACTTTTATGTCTTCTCTTGCTATTTCCCCGTGTCAGTGCTATAAAAGGAATATGAATACATAACTTTCTGACAGACAGTAACATTTGTGAAACATATTTGCCTAGTTTTTATAAGATGTTTCTGTAGTAATGAGGTAAGTGCAAATAAAATAAGCTTTTTCCAACCTGAAATTGAACATCTATCGTCAAAGTACTCTCTTTTGGCTCTAACTGGTGAGAAAAAATGCAGGCATATATTCAGAGCTGGAAAAAAGTGCCATATTTTAAACTTCAATCATTAGATGAGTTTGCTCCCACCAAAGTTTTCCCTGTTAATTTAATTCAACAAGATTTTAAAATTACTGAGATACTGATAACACTGCACTTTATATATTTCAGTAACTTGAGATACTGAATTTCCTCTTTTAGGTCCAGTATTAACATTGTTCTAGCATAATTGGTTTTATCATGACTGTGGTGTACCCTTGTGCTGAAGACTTTACAAGGACTGTTCCTGAAAAACCTAAGTAATGCCTTGCCCAAGGAAGAAGTTAGTTAAAAAATGGATGGGCTCTGCTGAATGTCTGCAGTCAAGAAGATCTCAGTTTGAGAAGTTCGTGTTAAGCATCACTAAGCACAGCCTATCTATACTGCTGAGCGAAATAAGGCTGATTGGCATGGATTCATGTGCATCCATACTGGGGCTAGCTGCTTCACAGAAGCCTGAAGGGAGGTGATGTAATTGAAAGCGGAGCTGGGAAGAAGGTAAACGTGTAAGCAGTGTGGACAGCTGGGTCCAGTGCTCAGCAGGCTTTCCCCTTAGCAAACTGGAGGGAGCTAGAGCACAGGCTTGAGTACTCTCCTGTGACTGTCCTTGCTGCCCTGGCACTGCTGAGGACATAGCTAAGGAGCAAGTTACTGTGCATCAGTGTAGAAACACTTGGTGCTGTTGAGCAAAGCAACGACTTTGGCTCACTCTATTTTGGCACATATTCTTTTCAGAACAAATGACTTTTCCTTTCCAGGTAGGAAATGGATAGGCATCATGAGAATTCTCATACAGACTGCACCTGCTGGGAACATGGGAGCCTGTACCTGCCCAGAATCACCTGTCCCCTTTGGCACCCAGACACAACTGGTACCCAACAATACCCTGCAGCTTTTGTCCCTCAGCTGTGTGATTCTCCACACCACAGTATCCATGGCTTGTAACTAACTCCAGCATCACTCTAAATACAGACTTTGGGGACCAGACCTGGTGTTATGTCCAGGCCATATGCCATGTATCTGTAGAATGTCTCACTGATAAGTGCCCACTAACGTGGTTGTTTCCCCTGCATGAGCCTCAGCACGCCAGGCATGCTCTGGAACAAAGGGAGAGAGAGGACTGTGATACGCAGCAGTGGCTCACTGCATTTGTATCACTTGCAAGCACTGTAATAGCTAACAAGCCATAATCTGGTTACACTACTTGTTTCATTTGTTTTCTATCCATTAGCCACATTCTGGACATATTCTGAAATTCACAAACTGGTTTTTGAATACTTTTCTTGGTGTAGCGAATGTAGCTCTCATTCAAACCAAATTGGAGGTCATCTTTAAGGTCGTTTAGTGAACTGCCAGCGGGAGTCTGCCTTCGTGGAGCTTATCCGCCCATGGGCAAACTGAAACTGCAAATGAGCAACTGGCTTTGGAACTGATACAGCTTAGCATTCAGTATTGTGTTAGTAGGTTAAATAGCCATGAGTATTAAACAAGGCTAACAGACAAAGATGAGCTTACAGAAAGCCTGGAAATTAAATTGAGCCTCTAAACTGATTCTTGTCACTGTCATCCTGAATATTAACAGATTTCTGCTAGCCCATGCAGGGATGGGGCAGGAAGCACTGCCTGCATCATGTCACACATTCTAGGGGAAATTGCGGTGTCCCACAGTGCTCCCTCTTTACCTCCCAGTACATTAGTCCTTTCTACTATTTTGGCAGCTGTCCATTTTGAGTTTGCTCTCCCCATGATTTCTCTCTGCTTTTTTTTCACTTCTTGATGTAGGCAGGAAAGTCCTGTTATATGCCTGCTAGATAAAGGGTATTGCATAGCAGGCAGCTTTAAGGTGGGGAATAAACAAGACACAATAAATTATTAAAAGCCAAAGTTGCCGTAGTAGGCAGGCTTCCCTATGCAAGAAACTCCATCATTATTAATTTATTAATATAACTTCTAACAGAGAGACAAATTGAAACCCAAGGATTTATTCTAAGTCATCCTGAGCTCTTATCTCTTTGCCTATCATTTTGATGGATACAGAATACAACTCGCCTTAATGTTTGGTTTCTTTCTTAAAAAAAATGCCATTAATATCTGTGGAACAACTATTCTTTTTAACTTTTTCTTGCATACACCGGTGGTACAATATGCACGCTCTTTCAAAATAAAAAAATCATTGTTTTCCTCTCAGTATGACATGTACTTAGTAAGCAGCACTGAAGACCTGAGAATTCCCTGGCTGATTTCACTGAATTCAAATCTGGTCTTGCGTTATTTCCCCCTGAGCAGCTGAAAGCCATGTTTACTTAGTAAAGTTTGACCTGTCACAAATGTCCCAGCCGCAGTTGTTAAAAAAACTTAAACTTTTTCTATAGTGAAAGTTAGCTGTGCTCATCTTATCCACTCTTAAGCTCATGAAATGGAAGTTTGTTCAGGTAATAATATTACAGGTCCTTCTTACTCAAGCTACAACTCACTAGTTTTCCAGAAAAGATACAAGGGAATATACTACAGCACTAAGACTGCTTTCACTGCTCTTCCTACAATCCTGCATGTAGGACAGACAGCTTGGATCACAGCTCAAGCAATTGTCCAGAAAACAACCCTAAGTCATTTCAGATCGAAAAATAAATTATATACATCTCAGATCAAAAAATATAATCATAGAATATACATATAAATAATATACATATACAACATACATAAACATATACATGGGTATGCATGGAGACAGTGAGAACATCAGGTGTAGCAGTAAACCACGTGGCTATGGGCTTTGCTTGCACCCAGGCTTGGCTACCCTGCATGCTTGATCTTAAGGGCCAACCATTCATATGAATTGCGATGCCTAAATCAAGGAAGTTTCTTAAGTCAACAGATAGCACGTCGGGTAATTTCCACACTATTCTCAAGCCTCACGTTTCATATGTCATAGCTTGCTCTGTGATGTTCCATACTCAGTCACCAGTCTGTTCTCTTCAGTGTAGCTTATCTAATGCTGACTCCTTTGATGTGCTCATTAGCCGATTCAGAACATGCTGAGATATGAGTTCATGAAATTGCATTTTTACATGTAAGCAGTCTTTTACATTCTCTATTTAGTAGAGGTTTTTTAGGGTTTTTTTTAAAGTGTTTCATTTGTCCCCAAAATAGTTTTGAGAGAACAGGAAATGAAACTTGTATTCTATATTTGCTGTATCTATGTCTTCTGTATCCATATATTTCTGACATAAAATAGAGGCCTGCAAAGAGAAAAAATACTTTCCAACCTTCTACCTTTCAGAAAAACAAGCGCCTTTTCTCCTAATGTCCATCAAACTCCTAATAGTTGTTCAGAAAAATTTCTGCTTTCGTGTTTGAGGCTTATAAGGGTTAGAGTTAAGAAATGAAAGAGGTAACTACAAAATGGTTTGGCCAGTTTTACTAACTTACTTGCATAAAAAAAAATCACACTGAGTACAGTAGAGGTTGCGAGTCTTTTCTTATGTACCCTTGTAGATTAACTCAATAGCATAAAACTTAAAACCATGATAACAAGAATGAAGGAGATCCAAAATCAAAATCCAAAGTATGAACAATAAAATGAGAGTCAGTTCATGAAAAATATAAGCTCCAAAAACTTCAGATTTCCTAAATGGAACTGAACTTTAACTCAGTAACTTGAAGCTGACTGTTAAAGTCCTGGGTTACTTTCAAGAGCAGAAGTTTAACTGCTGCTGCTGGAAGCAGAATGTAGGTGTAAGCACATCTCAGGTGATTAATGTGTAATTAATAATACAGAACAAGAACCATTGCATACAGTTTGCACTTAATGATTATAACTTATATATAATTCCTATCCAACCTGCACAGTTTGTAAAATAACACTGACTATCACAATGCTTTAGGTGCCTGGAAGACCCTGTGTGGTGCAAGTAATGGATTTTAATTGATTTCCTTTCTGGATAGATTCCAATTGGTCAATAAGGTCTTGGACCCTGATGTGTATGATTTCAACTCTTCCTCCAGCAGTGTCCAGCAAAGGTAACACAAAGTGTAATGACATATGCCTAAATTAATTTGCAGCTGAAACATCCCTCCTGATGTTTTCCAGTCTTTTTTTGCCTACACAGTGCTTCACTTCCCTGGAAATCAGAAGGTGCAGAGCGCGCTGCTGAATGATGTGGTGTGACAGGCTCCAATGCAGGTGCAATAAAGAGATACAAGAGGCAAATTATTGCTGGAGAGGAAAGAAATGCCAACAAAACCCTTAATCCTCAGTATTACCTGTTTCTGAAACACGTTGCTTAAACAGCATTCTTTTGTGTAGCGTCTTCACAAGCACATCTTCGCGCACGTTATAAATATGGCATCTTTAATAGATCTGTAATCAGAAAAATAGTTTGGAGGTGATACTGCAACGTGACTTGTCTTGCGCTTCGCGGTGCCCACGGGAGGCTGTTGCGGGCTGTCCCCAGTACCGAGTCCCGTGCGGAAATTACAGGTGTGTAACACGCTATTAGCACCGAGGCTGGGCAAACGCCCTGGGGCCGCGGGGAAACGCCTGCTCCCGTGGGAGCCGCCCGGGCAGAGCCCACCACCGGCGGGCACCACCGTGACGCCGGTATCCCCGCTGATGCCCGGAGCGCGGGGCAGGTCCAGCCCGCGGGGCGCGGCCGAGGAGCCGCCCTCTGCCCGCCCCTGGCCCCGGCCCCGCCGCCTCCCTCATCCCTCCTCCCATCCCTCCCTCCCTCCCTTTCTCCCTCCCTCTCTCCCGGCGGGGCGCGGAGTACGGCGGAGAGATGTGGCGGTGGCGGTACGTCAGCGGCCGGCAGCTGGACGGCTTCCGACAGTACAAGGTGAGGAGCAGCCCCGGAGGTCGGGAGGGGCGGACGGTGCTCCCGGTGTGGCGCCTCCGGGCTCCGGAGCGCTCCGCTCTGCCGCGGCCGAACGCGCAGTCCAGCCCGGCTCTGCCCTCGGCCCCGGCCGGCCGGGGCGTCCGCAGGGATGTCCCCCATCTCCATCTGTGCCCGCTCGCACCTGGCCGGGATCCGACTCTGATCGAGTGCGTTACCTGGGTAGGAACTGGGTGTTCGCGAAGCGGCAGGTCTTGGTGGAGACAGAGTGAACTGGGCTTTGAGTGAGTATCAACGTCTTTAAAAGCCCTGCCCGTTTTAGGGCAGCGTGGTTTAGGAGGCATCTGGTGTTTCTATAAGAAACAGTGCATTGATGGTGCTTGTCTGGGTCTGTGCAAAGCCTTCAGACACAGGAATGCTCTAGCACTGAGAAATAAATAAGGAAGACGGGAAAAAAAACACCTTACTTTCAATAATTTGAACTAAACCCTGTGTTTGCAAATAACAGGCATGCAGAATTCAAATGAATGGATGAATCATTAGATATTTAGATTTACCAGTGTTATTTCACAGACTTAGGATATACCTGGGCTTTGTTCCCAGCACGTTGCAGGTGCAGTACAGGGGAGCATCGGATTTGCTCTAGCTGAGGTGCAGGTGTCTGAGATGCGCTATGCCACCCTGTTTGCACACACTCACACTGCTCCCTGTGAAAAGCATGTAGGGCACTCCAGCCTCCACCAGCACAATGTGCAACCTTTTATTTGATGTTCCGTTTCCCAAGGTAGCCCTTACCCCACACTCCCCATGATTCTTGTCTTCTTGCTTTTACCATGTACCCTCCCAGGCTGGCATTGGCCCAGGACACTCAGCTCCTCCCAAGCCCTTCCCTGGGCCAGCAGCTCTGCCTGCTCACCTCAGGGTGAATGATGATGGAGGAACTGTGGTTTCGAGAGCTTTCTCCAGGTTGCTTACTAGGAACTTGTTTTGCACAGCAACTCGTTAAAATGTATCAGCCTGTTCCTGTGTCTCTGGTGTGTGGGGGATAAAACATGCTGCGAGCTGCGTCTGGCCACTGGGTGTAAGTTGCACAGGCCTGTGCTTGAACAGTGGAGCCGCAGTCTTGACTGAGATCACCAGAGGAAAACAAAAAGCTATTTTTAGTATAAACAGACATTGTTATTTAAGTAACCTTCCTAAAATATTTGAGTTCATAGTACAAATACAAGGAACACTTGTGTTATGTTCTTCCTTATCACTTGAATGAAAGTGGCTTCAAACAAGTGCAGATGGGAAAGAATCAAAATAGCATTTTTTTAAAAATAGCTTGTGATCATTGTGCCATACTTATGATTTGCAGGGCAAATGATTAACAAAAGACAGAATCACATATCAAACCATTTTATTTTAGTATATTGGTTTCTTGAGAGCATTGTAAAGGTCAGAAAATATATTTGGTAATTTTCTTAACTGTAGGACTCAGCCAACACACTTGAGAAGTATCTGTTTGACTGTGTTCTGGAAAAAGTGTAGAAAGTACAGGTTTTAGAAAGATAGAAATTTATTTAGAAATCAGATAGTCAATTTTCTGTTACCTGAGGTGGCTCAGGACTGGGACATCCTGGAAGTAATTAGATCCAAATGTCACAGGTTACACCCAGAGAAATACAGCTGCATGAGATGAGCTGGTGGGGTATCTGCACCATTTTCCTGATGTTCCAGGTTGCAGGAGGACTTGGCAGGGATAGCAGCTCTGCCCATTCTTAAATACCGCTCACAGTAGATTAAAGTTCTCAAAAAATGCAAAATGGGTGCAGCAAGGAGACACTAATCACTGCAACAATCTCTTCCCCCTCACCCTCCCATGCCTAGGGCTGCTACCACAAGCACAACTTTGTTCTCATCACTTCCCAGGCCTAAGACATGTTCTTCAACCCCCTGTTGCCCTCTGGCTACCATCTCCTCCCCTCCAACCTGTGCCCTTACTGCATCCTGCTCCCCTAGCTTCCCATCTCCTCTGCAGAGATTGCTGCTGCCTTTGCTGCCTACTCAACAGGCGCTAAACTCTTGATTACTGTGCCCAGCACACACAAGTTACCTCTTCTTACAACCACCTGGCTATTTCTGTAGTGTGTTTCCTGGGGAACCTGGCTCTGGAGTGCTGCGGAAGGATACATGGGCTGGCCTTGTGGAGAAATAGATAATCTCTCAAAGGATTTGTTAGCATATGTTTGATATTGGGCTAAAACAATGTATTGCTTTTGGACATGAAGCATGCCTAGGAAACTTTAGGTAGCAGTATTCATGTCTCTGTTCTGCATCCCACTGCAGTATTATATTTGCAGTAGTATAAGTGGCTTAATATGCTCCGTACTTTGCACAGCTTATCCACTGACCTGATCTGAGAGCTGAGCATAACGCAGCTTAAACTAACTTAAAACTAATTTGTGTAATCAACTCCTTTCGTAAAGGCAAATTTGGCTTGAAAAAAATGCTGCTTGATTTTCAAAATTTTCACACAGCTGAATTAATTTCTCTGCCATGAATACCACAATTGTATGTCTCAGGCACTGTCTGTCTCCTGTTCGCAGTTGGAGGAGGGCCTTGGCAACAAAACCAGCACAGTTCTTTGCAAAGGGAATGGCAGACCTCTAATGAATGCAAAGACTTCAGCACCCTTTAGCATGTCAGGTCCATGTAAATTATGCTTTTGAAGCAAGTTTTCCCCAATTACCAAGCTTTGGTTTACATCAGAGAGTGACCTCAGAGCACAAAAATGCATTCCCTTTGAATGAACCTAAATCAACTGTACTAAGAAAAAATACACAAGTACACCAAATACATTCAGTCCATACTATTCTAATGGAACCAGCTTAGTGTAAAATTTTCTGAAATCATTTTAGCATAGACATTGGATCCTCAGGGCTAGCTATTTCACTTTACAAATCTATTCCTGTTTATTCTGCATGTTAATGGGGATTTAGAGATTTGGTTTTCTTTTTACTGCTTAAAAGCACACTGAGAACAGGTGGAGATGTGATGATGAGACAGTTCAGATGCAACCCTCACTATTGCTGCTGTGATAATTCTGCCATCTTCTTGACTGTGGGGCAGGTGGACAGGTCTTGATTTCAGGATAGTTGCATGCTTGGTGATTTGCTGCAACTACAGAGCAGAAGATGCTGATACTTGGATTTTGTGCTATTCCCTGGGATCTGGAGCAACACAGTCTAAAGGCTGCAGCCAACTCCTATTGTAGAGCTTAGGTCATATCGTTTCTACTTTTATATTTTATCAACATTCTGCAGTTCTAGAGGAGCACCCATGGAATTTACTCAGCTGCCTTTTTTCTCCCTGTTTGGGTTTCTGTCGGAAACAAGCAGTTCTGACACAGCCAGGTGATGAGTACAGTTAAAAGCAGAATTTGGACCAGAATGCAGTAATGTCAGTGGCGAGCTCTTGTTGCCGTTGCATCTTCTCATCAGTTTTAGGATTTCCCTTGCAAATATACCTTGAGTCAGCTTTTCTGCAGCACCTGTGCACAAAGGTTTCCCAAGCCAGAAAACTTTGATGTTTTATCGTGTTTCAGGATAAAGGAGATCTAAGGACAAACTATAGAGGCTTGACTCAAAAAATAGGCCTTGGAAAAGATTATTTAAAAAATCAGATATAACATTAAAAATTAAGGTCTATGGTTTCACATTTTCATCTGAATTTGTCAACACTGTTTTTATCCTCTAAGTCATTTTTTAGAGGGTAACTTGCTGAGCGGATGAGGGTTGGGATGAGAGGTAAGTAAGATGAAATCAATGTAAAATGGAAATGTAAAGAGCAATCTTAAGTTCTCTGTCAAAGTAGGAGGTTCTGTTAAATGGAATCCTACCTACAGAGCTGTCTCTCTGTCCGAGTTCTGTTGCTGTTCAATACTTTCATTAAATAACCGAAGGGAGGAAATTGTAAAATTTTCACATGATACTAAAGCATTTTGAAGAATAGGGTTATGATTTAAAACGTTACTGGAAAGGGGATACAATGGCCAGAAATCAGTATGAAGAAATCCAGTAAGCACTTAGGGGAAAGAATAATCAACATTTTGAACATAAAATAGGAGACAGCGGACTGCAGTAAAGATTCCTGGGGATCAGGAATATACTTTTGTAGCTGATGTACTGATCAGGTATCAGGTGGAATAATATGTACTGCTTGCTTTGGCCCACAATTTACAGTCCACAGAATGACATTATGAATACTAAGAGGCTTAGAAAAGATGAACTGTGAGAAACAGTCTGAGTACAATGGGACTAAGAGCCTAGCAGCTGGTTAGTCTTCATGAGTGCCTCCTTTAAAGAAAGACAATATGTGAGTTTTGGCTGGACAAAGAGAAATTTAAGGTGTCTGCTATGTCAGTCTTGTGTTGATAAGGCTTGCTGGAACAGGTACTAAAGGGGATTGGGCAATCATTAATCAATCTTAAGAAATGGTCCGATTTCTCTGAGGGAAGATCAACAATCTAGTGTTGAGTGCTGATAAACAGTTGCTGATGCCTTTTTTAGCAAAGTTTTGAATAATGTATTCTCTTTTAGTGTGCCAGCATGGTCATTTATCACAAGCAATTGGCTCATTACCTCATGGTAACTTGATCTGCTTCCTTAATATATACTGAACATGATCCTGCATTAGGTGACTGTGCTGTAGTAGAAAACCTCTCAAATTACATCCCAGCCCTCATTTTGGTAGATTAGAGAAACCAGATCGGATGTATGATGATCATGTTTCAAGGCTTGATTTTTTCTCTTATACTGACTTACACCAAATGAGCAAAGTGTGTTGAGTATAATCTAGTGAGTTCCTGTCTGGAAGTTCAGGATTCATCCAGATACAAGACTGGATTTCTGTGAAGCCTTTATGCTTCTCCAAGGCTACCTGTGTAACTATGAGATTTAGAAACATAATGGCTTCTGCTTACCTTTGTTGAACAGGAGTTTTGTTTTCGACTCCAGTGGCTCAATAAGTTCACATGATATTGAAAATTTAGGATAGAAGACTCTCATTTGCATGTTTATCTGAAACTTTTTAGGACACAGTTAATGGTGTTTATGATTGCATGTGGACAATTTGATCTATGTTGAGTACATTCATTACATGATTATTATATAGTGTTTTTGCAGATAGTATGTTTAGTTTTTTTCCCTAATTTTTAATTCCAAATATTATTTGAAGGCAGTTACCAGTTTTATTTGCTATAGTTAGATTTTTCAAACCACTGCAGTTTAATCAAGTCCTTGAATACCTGAGGCAGTGAAAACTAGGGTTTTCCAGGTTCTATGAAACAGTGAGTCAACAGCCCACTGCTCTACATATAAAATCTTCTAGTCTTTCTTCTTCATGTTACTTTGATGGATTGGAAGGCTGGGGTTGTTAAATAATATGTTGTTAAATAGTATGTGAAATAAATAATTCATTACTTTTATATTTTTTTGTCACTCGTACTGGTGTGTCAGAGTTGTGGGCCAACTGAATACCTGAAAGACAATGTCTGTGCACACACTACCTCTTACTCTTATCCTGTTGTAATGGTAGCTGACATAATGTAGCAGTTCAGGAGCTCTGTAGTCATTATCTTCCTTTTACACATCATATGTTAATGAGCCAACAACATAATGAAATCACATCACAGAGATGCTGCATTTGATATTACTTGCCGCAGGACTTTTTTCCCAATGATGGTGTTATTGTACTCGGTTTCGAGTGCAATATTAAACCCATGACTTTACAAAGGTTCATTAGATCACTTTTAGGACAAATACACTCAATATAAAAAGTTGTATGCCTTGTTGAATCTCATGAAGGTGCAATTACCAACCACATAATTTCATTTGTTTGCTTTATCAAGAGATGTTAGTGTTCTGAAATGCTTATTGGATTTTTATGTGTAGGATATGTATACACATTTATGTATTTACATGTATTTTTGTTTATTCATCTGTGTTTTAATAGAAGACTAATTGCAAAGATGTATCTGTGATTTGGATGTGGATTATTGGTTATAAATCTAGGTGAACCCTTCTTGTAAGGGTTGTTTTATAGGGGGAAGAATCTTTCTGTGAAGTATCTCCTCTCTTGTACATCAGGATACTGGATAACACAACTGGTTTTTATATGTGGTATAGAACCTCTGTTTAGCATCCCTCATGAAAACTACAACCCACTTTTAATCTGCCTGACCTTCTGGGCGTGGAGCGGTTTCTTTGGTTTCCCCAGGGATTTAGGTACACATTCTGGCAGATCTCCAGCTGCATGGGAATTTGTTCTACTGTTTGATCTTTAAAGGGCTGCTGGCACATAAATGTTTGTACATGCATAGAATCCTGATGTTGTTTCCTTTTACCAACTGTAGAAGACCAGTCTATGAAAAAAACCCCAAAAAACATAAAAATCAACTTCCTTGCTATGTTTGAGCTTCTTTGGATGGCAGTAGTTTACAATCATTTTGTGCAGTTCCTTGAGAGTGTGCAGGTTTTGGTTTTAGTAGGATTTATGCTTTTGCCAATCTGGGCCAGCCTCTACCTTTGTCCCTTTAGAGCAGCACATGTGCAACTGCCTTCTGTTATCTATCACTTGCTCAGTATTTAATCATGTTTCTGTGCTCCGTGTAGTTATTTTGGCTTTGTTGTTAAGTGTTTGAATGTGTCCCACTAAGCAAAACCTTTTCCTGAAGACAAATTAGGCAGCATCCTTAATATAACTACTGTTGATTGAAAAATGGTTGCCGACTTCCAGTTCCACTGACTCTCCACCTCTCCCTGGTCTGGGTGCTTACAGTCCTGTCAGTAAAGAATCCAATCTTTATTTAGTCTCTCACAGTGAACAGGAACCTCACTGTTGGGACCAGGACATTATAACTTCTTGCCTCAAAATGTGCTTCTCTTGCAATTGTATTGAGTCCCCGATGTCTCTCATAGATCTCAGATTTCAAAAATAGCTAGTCAGCAAATCTGTCATCATCAACCATTTACTCCTGGTGAATGGGATTGTGGTAGACAGGAAGCTGTACATGAGCCCTCAATGTGCCCTGGCAGCAGAAGGTCAACAGCATCCTGGGTCATATTAACAGTAACATGGCCCATTAGTAAAGGGGGAAGTAATTACCCACCTTTACTAGGCTAAATCTAGAATACTGTGTACAGTTTTGGGTCCCCAGTTCAAGAAAAACTGGAGGAAGTTCAGTGGAGGCCACCAGAGTAGTTGGGGATGGAGCATTTGTCGTGTGAGGAGAGGCTGCGGAGTTGGGGCCTATTTTGCCTGGAGAGGAGATGCCTCCAGGCAGCAGCTCCCTAGTACCTATGGGGTGGTCCTTGGGAGGGCTCCTTGTAATTGTGCACAGTGGGAAGATCACAGGCAGCAGGCACAAGCTGAATCAAGGTATCTTCATGTGGCCTATAAGGAGAAAATTTTCCTCAAGGACACAGTGAAGCTGTGGCAGAGGTTGCCCAGCAGTCACCAACCTTGGAGCTTTCCAAGCTGGATAAAGCACCAAGCACTTGGTTTTGAGCTCCTGGCTGAACCTACTTTGAAAAGGGGGAGACTTTATGAGGTGCATTCTGACCCGAATGATTCTATGATCCAAATCCATGACTCTGTGATCTTAAGGGAAGGACACTGCTCTTCAAGCAAGGGGATGTGCCCCACTAGCAGGTACGACTCCCTAAGAGCATCCTATCCTGACCCACAGCTCTATGTGTGCCATGACCTCATGGACGTGGGTTCATACGTACTTCCATTAGGCAAACAGCTATGGCCTATGGGTCAATGACTGTGTCAGGGTTCCTGGAAATGCGGAGATCTGAATCATAAGTATACCTTTGCAACAAAGCATCCCCAGGACAGCTTTTATGTAATACATTTTATTTTATATTTAATGTAATACGTATGTTAAGTAATACAGTTTATATAATAACAGCTTTGTGATGACTTAGTAATACTAATCAGAATTGTTGAATTGCCCAAACCATGACACTGGGTTTCGAGCATTTGCTAGGAATAGTACCAGATGGAAGGGAAATATAACCATATTTCCTAGCTGTAGGTATGCATAGGCTAATGGAATTGAAGGGAGCAAAGTCAGGGGGGAGGGAACTGCTTAGGAGGCCACCTTGGGCAGCCTCTTCCTTCACAGTGCAGCTACATCCAGCCCTAGTACACACAGCACAACCATCAGGTAACAAAGTCCACAAACTCAGAGCCCAAAGAGACAAGTGTTTGCATCTGAGTATGCAATTACATGCCCTCCACCACCTACTCTTTGCCAGGATAAATTACAAATCCTGTTCTTTAGTTTCTACTTGTGTGTTATATGCTTCAACCCTAGATGTCTTAGGGGTTTATAACTCCTGGACTTAGGTATTGGTGACCTAATAAAACAAACAAACATATGGATGGGAGGAAAGGCAGGGTAGTCTAAACTATTTAAGCAGTAGGAGATACAAAATCCAAGCCATTATTTATGAATAATTAACTAAATGATGATATAATGTGGAGCAATTTTATTATTAGAAATAACAGGATTGTGTTTTGGAATATATCAGCACTTTTAAACTGCTGAACATTTTGAATTCATTTGGCATCCACAGTGTTGTATAGCTCTTTTGTTTATACCATGATTCTCTTCTTTCCCTTTGTGAGGCTTTTTTTAAAACTCAAAACTGTGTCTTATTACATCTACAAACCTGTAAAAACATATGTAAAGTAGAATTAAACTCCATGTGTTTAATGTATTCTAGGAATATGAAAGATGGATGGAAAATTGTTACCAGATGTGCCAGTATTTCAGTATTTTCTTTAATTTTTTTATGATTCCAGAAGTGTAAGATAACACAGAATGCAAGTTCATGTTGCATAAGAAGTTACCCAGAAGAGTGATTTCCCACCAAGCTCTCTTAAGTAGTGACTGGTTCATTCCTTGGATTGGGAGGGTCATTTTGCAACTTTCAAAACCACAAAAAACTTATCTTGTGCAGAAGAGAATCCATTGTCATGCCTCCTATTCCCTTGTCTGTCGTTTAGAAAACACAGGTGTTGTGAAATTGTGTAATCGGAGAGGAGATGTGATAAAAGAAGCCACAGGAAGGTGTTGGTAGCTGTCGATGCCATGATGGCTGGGGGCAGTGGGAGCCCCAAGGCAGCAGGGCAAGGCTGGCCTGGCAGCCTGTCCTGTCCCATAATCAGAGCCAAAAGCTCCCAGGGCTGGGACCCAGTCACTGCCTTCAGCACCGGAAGCCTCTGCCCATGGGCACCAAAGGAAGGGACCATCTGTGCTGTGCTGGCCCTAGGAGGGATAGCTGAGCCATGCATGGTAGACAGTAAAACCTCAGCACTTGCTGAAATACTTTTTAATTTTATTTCAAATATATGCTGTGGAAGTCAATTTTTCAAACCTTTTCCATCATCAGATCCCTCAAAATTTTCCATCAGTGATGCAGATCTCTGCTTATAGGCCAGATGATGACAAGCTCATCACTTACGTATGTTGGAGAAGTGATCATTAGATGTCCAGGTGGCATTGTTGAAATACACCATCATGCACATATTTTGGAAAACACTCTGAAGAGGAGTTATTTTCAACATATCACTTGTTTAAAGACCACAATTTTACCTCTTTTCCTTTTGATGTATTGATTCTCTGCTTGATATAAGAGGAGATTCCCCAGGCCTGCAGGACCACTGAGTTGTTAGAACATCAGCACATGGGTACAACTGTGGCTCTTCCATACATGTGCCTGCCCCAGCTGAGTTTGCTTGCAGGAAAAGGACAGGTTTTCTAATATTTGTGTTCTCCATTCAAGTCCTTATGTTGTCATTAGATGGTTGTCAGGTTTTCCATGTGGGAACATGGAACAGGACAGCTAAGGTATTCTTCCATAATAGACATCTAACTTCACATGAAATACTCAAGCGATCACAGAACCATGTATTTCAATATACTGCAACCTAAACCATTATTACTGTCTGATATATAGCTGTTTTAAGCAGTAATTTGTCTGAGAAAGAAGCTTTTCAGCCTTTACATTTTTAAAAGCTTTTGTAGAAGTCAACACAAATATAAAATTGAGTTAATATGAGCAGACTTTGTATGAATAAATTGGTATTGCTTATACTGAAATTATGTATATAAATATGACACCACTAACACTATTGGGGGTCTATTCTTTGCTCTATTCTCCAGCCATAGGGTGAATTACAGCCCACATGTGCATCAGTCTCCCAGCATTTACAACAGAGATAATAAATCATGTGATTCACGAAGTCAATGAAAAATTAAAATTCGCTATTTTCTGGGCAGGAACATGAAGTGTAGCGAATTTGTTGCTACTAATACAAAACTAAAACCTACAGAGTCATTTTGATGCCAACAGTTCAAATATAAACAATTCACAACAGTTTGTATCTCTGAATGTATATGACTATGTGACACAATATGGTGCTACCTGGGAAAAGATAATTTAAGTACAGGAAAGGAATAGCATAAGAAGCAATTTAAGTTGAAGTAAGTATCTCCTAGCAGTTATGCAACTACATTTCTTGGGGCTTGCTTTCTCTCCTGACTCTGAAGTTTGTGTAGACATGCTTTATATTTTTCTCTTACTTGTAGTAATTCCAAAATTTTTTTCTTGGGATATATCCACGATGCAAGGCTGGGGAGTCCAATGAAGATCCAGCTGTCTGCTCTGATTAATGGTTAGCTCGCTACCCATTCTTCTGCTTTGTTTTTTTCTCCAAAGTCTCCCCAAGACAATAACTAGGCTTTGTTTTGGGAATAGTCCATTCTGGAGGCAGTGCACACCACTTTTGGCTTTCACCGTCCTTCAGCACTGTTCCAGCATGGGCGTTTGGATTTGTGAACATGTGCAACACGCAGTGCTCACTTCCATGCTCTGAACATGCCATATTGCTGGGTTTCAGTGTAGTCTCCAGATTGCTTCAGATACTTTGAACTAAAGTGTATTCAGTCCTAATAATGTGTTAGGTGTGCAGGGCCAGATGAGGAGGTCGAACACCCCTCCAGCACATGCTGTGCGATGTGGATGTGACCAGCTTGAAATAAGGGGAGGTATTTCTAAGCTGTATGGATGTGAGTCAGAAGGTACCATTTATATTCAGCAGTGCAGACCTTGGTCACTGCCAGTGCTTTTGCCCTCAGGTGTTTGGCACTGCTCTGCTGCTTTAGAATTGTTATCTTTCTTCTGTGTAGCCAAACCTTTGCTTTGGCTCATTTTTCTTTCTCTTGTTTTTCTCAATTACTTTTCTTTCCTTACTCTTACTTTTCTTAACTGTTTACTCCTTTTTTTTCCCTCTTATTCTCATATTTCCTCTCTCCTCTGACAGAGCTGACCAGTACAAACTTGATACTGTATTGGATCCCCTGGATGGAGATTAAAATGTAGGAACACAGAGTAAAAGCACATCTCACGTGTGCTGCTCGAGTCAACATCTATGTGTGCACATGTCTGGTGTCTGTATTCTCATTTCCAACTCTGCTAGAAGCCATTATTAACACCATGAGGGAAAGCAGATGGCTTTCAAGGAGGTTTTAGCTATTAAGAAAAAAACCCAAAACAAACAAAACAAAAAAAAAAAAAAAGAAGAATTTTTAAACTTGGGAGTAAGATGGAGTCAATTAATGCCATTTTTCCTATTTCCTCACTACTGCTGTTCCCTCCCAACTATTACAGTTTCTTTCAAATGTAATTGACAGAAACTTTCTGATTATTCCAAGCCCTTCTTCTTTGAATAAGGACAATCAAGTTCCCTTTTCTAGGGCAGAAAGTGTTTGCAGGGAAATGCTTAGTACTTGTATCAGTCTTGCACTTAAAAACCTCCAACAGGCTTATCCTCTTCCACTTCTGCCTTTTACTAAAAGTGCCCCGAAAAGGACAGAATTACACAATAGCAAATGGCAGTACTGTTTTTATGTAAGGTTCAGTGCACTCTTGCATTCATGTTCACTGATTGTAACGTGAGCATGTTACTCAGTACTTTGCTTTTCTGAGCAGCCATGAACATTAAACTCCTGAGGATTTCGTGGCCTTGAGGTTAGTAGCTTCTTGGGAGCAGAACAAAGCAGGGTATTAAACTATATAGCAGATTCTCTTTGTCAAGTTTTATTTTTTGCCATGACAGAAAAGCAGCAGAATGCTTCTTTCATGGATGTTCCCCTTTGTTCTGGCTAAAACAGATTACTGATGAGGGGAGAGCAAATTTCCATTCTTCTGCACATCTGCTGAATGTTCTTTCCCCACCCAGAGGACTACAGTTCAACCACAGACGTAGGAAGGAACAGGATGAAGTGTGGTGGGTCTTGAAATGTCTTTAGGTGACAAAAGCTGGCTGTATTCTAGTTTGGTGTTTTGTTTTGTTTTTTTTTTTCTAATAAGGACTGGTTTGATTTTTGGTGCTTGACTTTGGAAACCATTAGGCAAACAAAAAGCTGACTGTGTCTTATGTTTGTGTCTATTATGCACAGATATGTTGGGAAGCTACATAACCTCATTTATTTTCCATTTAAGAAAATACAAAAACTATGTAATACCTATTAGTCTCTTCTTTAAAATTTTTGTATATAGAAAATATAAATGAGATTGATTTTCCTTTTTTTTTTTTCTCCTGGGAGAAAGCAATACTTCTGGATAGTTAGTGAATACTTTAGGCAGAAACTTTCATTTTACTGTTTCTGTTTAACTAACATTTTGTGATTTTTATTCATGACTTTGAAGGCTTGGGGTGGAGGGGAGAAGGAGAAAACCAAAGCAGGAGCAGGAGTAAAGGTCACGTGTTTTGACCTTTCCACATTCTTACCCAGGTATGGCTGAATATATTGAGTTTGCTGGTCAGCAAATTGTCACGTACCTTGCATAGTTTTTGAATATCAGCTGGGGTAAGGAAGTGGGCAAGAGCTACAGCGAAACTTTGGGCAGATTCCTAATTACCTGAAACCTCAAAAGTGCTAATGAATACTTTGAATCTTCTTCATTTTTAGAGGATTTCCATAGTTCTCATGTGAATTAAGTGCTAGCTGGCAGGTCTATTGGCATAGATATTGTATGGCTTGGTATTATTGTTAGTTTTGGCATAAATATAAGCAAAGCACACAGACTTGGGTGAATTCACATGCAAGCTGGACTATCAAAAGATCAATCAGTTGTAATAATGTTTGAAAGACAGATACAGCATCTGGAGCTGCAAATACATATAGAATAGTGAAAACTTAAGTTTTATCTAGAAATTCTTTTTTTTTCTGTGATAATGTATTTAAGAATTCTAATATATATTCTGGCAGAAAACCTGTTGATGACAGAATTGTATCGTGATTTAAGTAATATGGGTCACAGAAGAAGAGAAAAATGATATGCTAAAGTGAACAATTTCAGTATTTTTAGAAAAAAATCTCAGTGATGTGCATTTCATTAAACTGTACATTTTATTCCCTTTGGAAATTTAGGCAGCCTGGTCTGACCAGTTGCTGCTAGGTGATTTCTTGGATATTTGCCAATATGTATTTACAACATATGTAACAATTTATTATAACATGTGTTATAATAAATTTACAAGAATGCTATATTTATGATCATGATTTAAACTTAACCACAAATCACAAAATAATTATCTGAATACTTTGTTTTCTCCAGAAGGTAATTAAAACATATCCTTTGTATGCATAGAAAAAGGAAATGTATGGAAGAGTTCCTAAGCATTCCATAGGCTGATACCCTCAGAAAGATGAGATGCAAAGTCATAGACTGTGCGTGCAAAACCTGAGGCATGCGGCATGAATCTTTTGTCCCACTTGCACTTGTCCACTGGAAGCTCTTAGCTCCCATGTGTGCAAGTTAGGTGTGTATGGAAAAGCTTGGAGATAGGGATACTGAAACTGAAATGAATCTTGCTAGACTTCAGTCACCTAAAAGGTGTCTTAAGTTTAAGACAATGTCTAGGCTGCTTTGATAATTAATGACTTGAAACAGGTACTTCCAGAGTGCAATCTTATCCAAAGAGTAGTTGGCTAAGAGAGGTCAATAAATTAACTATATATAGAGAGAACAGTTAACTGTTAGCTGGAGTTATGTGAAACGACAGACTCTTTGTCCTCAGCTCTTCTGCATGTGAACAGCTTTGTCAACCTGTGGTCTAACACATCCCTATTTTGTTCCCATTGTCTGCACATGATGTTTGGACAATGGTATATATAGATATATCTGAAGATTTATGTGAGTCATATGCATCATGCTAACAATGTTAAGCAACATATGCACTTTCAAAGTCCTAGAATTTCTGAAATAATTATGTGTTTCACCCCAGTGATGGATAACTTCTTCTGCTGCGGACCTGCCAGGGCTCAAGAACATAATTGCTAGTGGCATTGTCAGTTAAGATCATTCTTCTGATTGGTTGTTCTGATTCTGTGTTCTGCAGTCTCAAGGCAGGATAAAACTTGATACTGCCTTCTGAGGAAAAAGCAGACACCAGCAATTTGGAGTGGAGTTGGATTTCTGAAATATTTTGTTTGCAAAAGGTACAGATGTTGGAATTTATAAAGCACATAAAATATACTTACAAGTCTGTGCAATGGGAAAATTTTATTGTGGTAATGGACTGTGCTATTTTAGGCTTATTTTTATAATAACATTGCCTTACACGAATTAGCATAGTGCAAATGCAACTGTGTTACTATGACAAAAGCTTTGTATCTCTGCAAGATAATATTCCACTTATGAACATATTCCATATGCACTATCTATCCTAATACTAGCAAGGAACCACTGCTCAGACTGTGTATGAGTGGTAGTGCAAATAAATTAAATCCAAAATATGGTAGAAATGCAGACTCTTATAGGATAACTTGTAAAATTAATAAGAATTTAGAAGTAAAATGTGGCTGCAGAGCTGTTTGCCAGCTCACAAGCCTAAACCTTTGTGTTAGTACATGGGGTTACTAATAGGGTAAGTGTAAACCAGACCAGTGCTTTTAAATTAAATTAAACCCGGATGAATGGTCATCAGAACAAAATAAATTTACACCAGTCACACTCAGAGTGATTGCTCTTAGATGCTGAAGGATATACAGTGCTGAAAAAATAAGCATTGTTCAGTGCTGTTAACATGTTTGCTTTTTCCTCACAGTACAGTGCTGTGGATACAAATCCTTTATCTGTGTATATTATGCAGCCCATCTGGAACAAAATTATTAAGGTAAGAATTTTATTTAATAAAAACTTCACATGTTAATATAAGAATTTGTTTTAAATACATCACATATTTTCATTTAAAAATATTGATTAATAAAGCTGAAATTAGGGCATCTGATAAAAGAAAACAAATGTTGCAAGATATATACCTGTTTATATGAGTATGTTATTTTGAGATTTTTTTTTTTTTTAGAAAAAAAAGGTTTACTTATTTTTTTCTGATTGCTATAGAAAAGGCATCCATTTCTTTTTTACATCTTTCATTATTACAACTTTCATTAAGCAGCTTTGCAGACATGAAGGGGTTTATTTACTACAAATTATTTTTGTGCAGCATATGCCGCCTAACAACAGCATGGCTTTATCTCTGTACCGTGCATATAATTTTATGCAAGTGCTGTCTCATTTTCTCCCAAGGGTACTTGCTCGAGGGAGCAAGGCATTTCTTTAAGAAGCTGAAAATGAGAGCAGTTACCATGATAACCATAACGATTGGAAGATGCTATCTCTAGAATGCATTATGATCTGCAGTTTTTAAAAATAAACTGCTCACAATTAGTTGTGCTATTGTTGGCCAAAAAAACCAAACAACTCTGTATCTCAAATAAATATGAACTTTATTGATCTCCAAGAAAGCAATGATTTTGGCATCTGCCTTGTTACAGGAAATATTTAGATTGGAGCAGACTTGAAAATAAAAGCTTTGTACTAACAAAAATGGATGTATGTGGTCAGAGTGCTGTTGGATCTGCCATCTCTGGGTTCTGTAATAAAGGTGTTTCTTATTCTTAATACAACAGGAAAATCATAGTCTCTCATTCATAATCTCAAGATAATTTAATGAAAAGTGTTTGTATGTCCTAACTTAAGAATTAAAAAGCAACCCAAACAAGTACGAGTAAAAAGCAATTCAAAGATGTGACACTGAATTCAGTAATTCAGTTCAGAGACTCTGTTTTCATTCCCATCATAGTATTGAGGAAAACAGTGAGGCAGAAAAGCCCCTCCAGCACTCTGCAGTCTGGCACAGGAGATGAGCAGAGGCTTAACTGTGCACTTGCAGTTTGGTTTAGGAAATCCATGGCTATTCATCTGCTCTCAGATTGAAGGTGTATTGCAATGCAAAACTTCCTTTGGAGATAAGTTCTTCTAACGGTTGCAGCATTTTACCAGAGGAAAAGCAGCATTCTTGAATGTCCCCATGTAGTATAAGGTGATAGAACCCATAAAAAATGTGACCTCTAGATTTTTTTAAACCTCACTGAGTTTTAGGTGAGCATGATTTAGTTCTCTTCTCTCTGAAGAAGAACCCAAACCAGAGCGAAGGACTGAAAACCTGTTTCAAAAGTTGGGAGAGCTGAGTATGGAACCAAAGACTGGGGTGGGTGCTCTCTGTACTTTGCCATTTGGTTTGAATACTAAAGATACATACAATGTTCTACCTTACCTTCTAGTGCAAGAGTGTTACAGAATAATTCTCAGTGATGTGTTGCAAGGATTTAAAGGGAAACTATATTGCTTTCAGCTTTTGTAGAAGTAGTCATTCTAATGTTAGAAGATACTGCCATGTAGAATCAGAGTCCTGCAGAGAAGCTGGCAATGCACAGCAGCAGAGGGAAAGAGTATGTAATGGAGATTGCTCTTAGAGATAAAAATGAGAACTGGGAGAGCACCAAAATTGTTGCTATAATGGTTTTATTCCTGGTTAGATACTGAAACCAGATGTAGCAGTAACTGGTATTTCAAACTCAGTTCAAGAAAATTCTGCTCGTCTGATTGCCAAAATACTATTTTCTCTTCAAGTGCAAGTACACCAGTGATATCTTAATAAATTATATCTTAGTTTTAGGAGAAGTTTTGAAAAAAAATTTTTTTTTTGGTAGCTTGTACCTATTGTAAGCGTTATAGCTTACAATATGAGTGTGCCCTAGACTATAATATCCTGTGATGTAGAAAATAAACTCCTGTTCATGGCAGTTTTTCCATGTTGTATGAAACTATAGTAACAACTATACGAATCATAGAACCATAGAATCATTTAGGTTGAAAATTACCTTTAAGATCATTGAGTCCAACTATTAACCCAACACTGCCAATTCCACCACTAAACCATGTCCCCAAGTGCCACATCTGCATATATTTTAAATATCTTCAGGGATGGTGACTTCACCACTTCCCTGGTCATCCTGTTCCCATGCTCAACAACCTTTTCAGTGAAGAAATTTTTCCTAATGTCCAATGTAACCTCCCCTCGTGTGACTTGAGGCTGTTTCGTCATGTCCTATGCTTGTTACTTGGGAGAAGAGTTCAACCCCCCCCCCCCCCCCCCCCCCCCCCCCCCCCCCCCCCCCCCCCCCCCCCCCCCCCCCCCGCTACAACCTCCTTTCAGGCAGTTGTAGAGAGTGATAATGTTCCCCTTTGAGCTGCCTTTTCTCCAGACTGAACAACCCCAGCCCACTCAGCTGCTCCCCATAGGACTTATGCTCCAAACTCTTCACCAACTCCACTGCCCTTCTCTGGACAGGCTCCAGCACCTCAATGTACTTCTTGTACTGAGGACCACAGAACTGAACACAGGATTCAAGGTGCAGCCTCACCAGTGCCGAGTACAGACCGCTGGTCTGGTTCTGCTGGCTACACTACTGCTGATACAAGCCAGGATATGACACTAGGATATGACTCTATGTGTTATTTAAAACTATGCTGATTATGCAACTATAGGTATTTCATCTTCATTTACTTCAATGCTCCATCCATTTGCCTTTAATTGGGATTTGTATTTTATAATGAAGCACAATCTTGTGCTCTCTGATAAATAATGAGTAATATTATTTAGCTATTATGCAAACTGAATATTCCTCCTGTATTTGTGTTCATAAGAAATCACATCTGTTCAGGACAATGAGAGGAAAAGGAGGAAATCCCAGTGGGATACATAGGTGTATGCCAGCTTCACTGAAATCAATTTAACTCCCCTCTGTTGCCTTTATGAACTTTGATTTTATCACTAGAATTGGGCAAGAGCAGAATTTTAGTGGTCTCAAGTGACTTAGTGAAGTTTGAACACAACTTTATATAAATGTACTTTTTACCATTTATAATCCATATAACTGATATATTAAAGGATTTGCTGTTTGTATTAAGGCTTTTCAAATGAGTGGCTGTAGACCTGGTGGAACAGAAATCATTTAGTGTTTTGTGGAACTAAAAGTTTTTTAAAAGGTTTAAGCATACAAAAGTTTTGCCAGAGAACAGATGTGATTCTCCCCCTGGTACCTTCAATTGTATTAATCATGTAACATATTGGTATATGAGAATTCTACTGTCTGTTAATTAGATAATAAAGTTTGCAATGTATCCTTCCATAAATTCAGACTCTATTTCTCCAAGGTGTGTAGGAAGTTAATCTTGAACACTCTATGATTTTTTAAATTATGAAATAAGGTGATGGTAGTGTAATGCCAACCGAAAGGATAAGGGGCATTAAATGTAACAAAAGGGATTTTGCAATTGGAATACTTTCCAAATACCTAGACAGATTAGGTTCGGTAAGGATCAAAAGAACATGCTTAGGGGTTTAACTGCAGGAAAGTCTGTTTTCCTGAGGACAGAACTCCTGTAACTGTTTTTCACAGCGTGTCTATTAGCCAAAGGGATTGCAAGTATAACAACATCCTTTGAAGGTTTTCTTCTTAGAATACACATGCTGTTAGCAAGAAAGTGGGTTAAAATAACTTCTTCGTGTTTGCACTGTATAAGCATAAATTATTTTCTGTAATAATTTAATAATGACATTGTGACTGTTTAGAATAATGAACCTAATTAGAAAGCAGATGATTGTGGTGCCCCACTTGATTTAATAGTCAACAATTCTTACGAATCGTGCAGGAGAAGTCAGTCATTTTAAAACAACACGTTGGATGGCATCTGTATATCCACGTAAACGGTTCATCCATGGTGTCTTAACACATTATTTTGGTCCACAGTTCAGACTAAAAGAGACAAATCTAGAATTTTTTAGTGTTTGTCGTTCATGTTTCATATAATTATGGTCACAGACATCAGATAAATTCCCCAGCAGGAGATTCATTTTCTGCATCCTCAGGTAGCAAAATGGGGAGAATGTGCTGCTGTTGCTGCATGCTGAGCGTGCAGTCAATATAAGAAAAGGGGACTGTGCAGTGAAGGGTTCTACCCTAGGTGTTCTCCAAAAGGAACTTCAGGGGATATTTGCTGTCCCTTTTCTTAGAGATTTAGATTTGGGCTTTTGAACACTCAGAATTATAGATATGTTAAATTTTTTTTTAGTGTAGCTGTGGGTATTCTGTGATATGTTTTAAATACTATGAGAGCTGACAAACAATGTTTTAAAATTAGTGATAAAATCCTGGTGATAAAGAAAGAAACTTTCAGATATGATAGTTACTACTAATGCTATTACAGAAAACATCTAAAAAATATAACAGAAAAGTATTCAGGAATTTAAATCTGATTTTTTGAAAGTTTACACTTTAGACTGTACACTATCAGTTGCACAATTCCTCCTGAATATTATAAATTGTTCTACAGTAGGAAAAGAGGATCTAGTCAGAATAATTAATCATTCAAGCATTCAAATTTTAAAAGTAGATTTTTCATGTAGTAATAGGATAGAGGAAATATAAAGGTGTATACAAATTCATATGTATTCATCTGTCTGTCCATCTAGCTAGTCCAGAGAAACTAACAAATCATTTTATTTCAGAACTATTATTAGTATCTGAAATTATTTGACTTCCTTTTCTTTAGTATTGTCTTGTAATATTTTATACTGTTAAAATACTTTAGATATATTTTCAGTCCTTAGGCACTCCAAAGAATTTGATTATAAGCCTCCAATATTTTTGTATTTTAAATGTATTGATAGTGTGTTTGAGTGATGCTATTTGATACTTAGTATTTCTGCAAGTATGTTCTGTCTAAAAATCATGTAGAAAGCCGTGTGTGCTATTTCAAAAAAATATGCTGGAGAAACTGTGTTACTTGGAAAGAGTGTTACCAAAAGGGATCCCTGTTGCAGTGCAAGGAGCACCTTAAAGCTGCAGGGTGCGAATAGTTGAGAGTGGTTACTGGGACAAAGAATTAGAGGTTTAGGTGAAGACAGAATCCTTTTCAGCACCCTACAAAGTAAAATCAATTAATGGAGTGTTTATAATTCATAAGTAAAGAAGGAGACCCTAGCAGTACATTACTGTCTAGAGAAGTAGGGAGCTGCTTGTAATGGAGAGATCTTCTGAATCTAAAAGTGTAACGCACTCGGGGTCTGATTTTGTTGATGTTTTGAGTTAGAAACTATTGGCATATGTTAGAAGAGGAAATTTCCTTTTTATAGTATGGGAATAGAATGCTTAAAAAACCCCACCACGTGGATGCTGAATTACCACACTGGGGTGCTGCAGTCTTCTTTCAGTTCTGATACAGATGATTGCAGGAAGTTTTCCTTGATGATTGGATAAATAAGGATAACGTACAACATAGGGAATACAACGTTTTCAAATGTCATTCTTACTGCAGTCACAAAGATCAGGCAAAAGGATTGCATTTGAAAATAAATTTCAGAAATGAAAATGGTGTTTTAATTTGAAAATGGTGAAATATGCACAAATCTGAACATTGCTGATGCCATATAAAGGCTTCTTTCCTGATATAAAATATTTAATTAAAATAGGATGTGCAATTTTTCTGAAATTTTTTTCTTTCTTTTTTAACAGATAGTGCCTTTGTGGATTGCTCCCAACCTGTTAACATTCTCTGGATTTGTCATGATATTATTTAATTATTTTCTAATATCTTTTTATGACTGGGACTACACTGCTTCAGGTAAAAATCCTCATGTTGTAATTTTTTAGAATTAGTGAGCTGCTTGTACTTCTGAGTACAAGGGAGGGATCAGACACTTGAATCTTCCACTCGTTCCCTTCATGACACTCCATGAGCACAATAGGAGGATCTGACCCACATATGGCCTTAAAAATTAAGAACATTTTATTGAAAAATATTATTTAATTTTATCCCTAAAATGGGTTTCAGCATATGCTGCTTGCAGCCTATGATAATATCTCATTTTATTTAAAGTTTATTCCAGGATTTAAATGCACAGACAAAAACCACCCGAATGTTCTTCATAAAGTTTTCATTGGTTTCACATTTCCTAATACCTAAATTGATGCCTGAACAAGTTATTTCTCTTTCGTTACTATACACATGCCCCCCATTCAAAACTGCTTCTAGACAAAGAAGACATAGTTTCTAAATAAATGTTGCTTCAAATTGCGACTCTCTGAATTTGAGTCCGTATTTGCTCTTCTTGGTAGACCAAGTCAGAAGCTTTTTGGAGCTGATTACTCCTGAGTGTAGGGCATGTTTAGTTCTGGGCTTCTCAGACCAGCTGTTGGAGCCTACAAAAAGTAGTAAGCATCTTCTGT
This sequence comes from Neopelma chrysocephalum, assembly GCF_003984885.1. Lineage (NCBI taxonomy): Eukaryota > Metazoa > Chordata > Aves > Passeriformes > Pipridae > Neopelma > Neopelma chrysocephalum. Next base: position 19,259,954 of record NW_020897689.1, read on the forward strand.
AAGGTGTTTAATATGTAAAACATATATACATGTATAAATATATAAAAAGCTTTAGTTTTCTTTAAATTAGGCAATTTAGTGAAGGCAACAGTTTTATTTCCTGACACAACTACCTTTTGCTGTCTTTAATTTTTTTTATGCCCGTGTTTAGATTCAAGAGATACCCTTTGGTGTGGGCTGTTTGTATATTTATAGTAATAATTCTAGAGGCAGGGATACTTGTTAGCAGTTTTATTTCAAAAGTAATCCTGTATGAGCATTACGTTTTCAGGGCCAGCTTGTTATATATTGTGTGGCCTCATTCTTAAACACTTGGGTTTTTTTAATCAATGCAGCTAATATTAAGTTCTGTAATAAAAGAGCATCCAGAACAAATCTTTTTAATGGGATGATGTTATCTTGACAAATTCCCAGTAGATATACATGGAACTTGAAGATATTTGAAATGGTGATTAAGTCTGTTGGAGTTGAGGCCTATATGTGTAATTTGCAAGCCTCTTCTCGATTTCACATGAGAACAGTGCCCATCATTTCTCAATTGATTGAAAACATTCATGCAACCTAACAAGCCTTTTGAGTATCATATATCAATCCCATACCTAGGATCAGAAATAAAAGACTTAATTTCCTGGACAGCTGGTTTTCATTCTACAGTTTGCAGATTTGCAGCTAGGAGCCAGGAATTGCCATCTTTTCTTTCAGAATGGCAAAATGAAGCATTGAGAAAGGTAGTCAGGGCACTGCTTTAGGTGCTGGCAACTCCTGGCATCATTCAGGGAGGGACACACCTCTGTATGCACGAATTCCCTGTGTTAGGTGCCAAATGCCAGAAATCTGAGAGGCATCTACAGTTGTTCAGTGCTAGTGTAGTACTTACAGGATGATGTTTAAGTTAAATAGAACAGTCTTTGGAAAAAGGATTGATTTCTTTAAAAGAGCAACAATAGCTTGGGTTAATGCTATCAGCAGAGCAAGAACAGAACCCTGGGCTCTGTCCAATTCAACTTTCTTTTCCTTTTTCTCAAGGGAAAAAAAAGGGTGCTAATATTTGTCCTAACCTGAGGACAAAAGCTTCCTGTTCAGATCTGTATGGTAAAAGTACTACATAAACCCCAGGTCGGCACTAATAATCATGCTTACAAACTACCTTTTTTTTGCTTCTAGATATTACATAAACATTAACTAATTTGTTGACGGATAGTCTTCCTGTGACCTATGAAAATTTTTATCTCGTTACTGTCATTGTTTTGTGCAATAATAGAGTAATTTAAGGACCAAAAAACCTTATCTTCTGTCCTCTACAGTGTAAACACATTTAAGCCTGCTCAGTATGTCTTCAGTAGAGCTCACTGATGCCTGAAGGTCAAAACCAAGTATTTCAATCTGTTTGATGCAGTGGGTTAGTCAGTGGCAGCTTGTTTTTATACATATGCATATGTTGGTGGATTTCTTTGATGTTAACCACTCTTACACTGACTTGCTACCCCGTTTCTTTCAGGTAGCAGTCCTGGACTTGTTCCCACCTGGGTGTGGCTCTTCAGTGCTTTTACCACCTTTTGTGCTTATGCTTTAGGTAAAGTACAGTGAAATAATTTACACATCTTATGTCTTTGTATAGTTTTATCTTCAAATTCACTAGTGTGGATTCTGAGATGAAGAGGCATTGTGGATAAATTACTGATCTCTTTCCAAAACAGTTCTCTTAGATTAAAAAAAAACAACAACCAAACAACCAAACACACACACGCACACAAAACACAAAATTTATAAGACTGAAGAAAACCCCAAACAGCGTATGAAGTTATATATTAGAGGTCGATGATGAGGCTCTTACCCCTCTGTAAAGTTCAAATTATTTTAGAGGAACGGTGGAAATCATTATGTAGCAGCACTCAAAGAAGCATAGAATGGTTGGGATTGGAAGGGACCTTAAGGACCATCTACTTTCTTTCCCTCTGCCATGGGCAGGGACACCTTCCACTAGACCAGGTTGCTCAAAGCCCCATCCAACCTGGCTGTGAACACTTCCAGGCACGGGACATCCACAACTGCTCTGGGCAATCTGATCCAGTGTCTAACCACCTTCACCATAAAGAATTTCTTCATAACATTTAATCTAAACCTACCCTCTTTCTGTTTGAACCCATTGGCCTTTGTCCTGTCATCCATACCCATGTAAAAAAATCCCACTCCAGCTCTCTTGTAGGACCCCCTTTAGGTACTGGAAGGCAGCTCTGAGGTCTCCCTGGAAACTTTCTCTTCCCAAGGCTGTACAGCCCCAAGTCTCTCAACCTGTCTTCATAGGAGTCATTGCTCTTTGATTTCATAAAAATCTTTGTTCCTTGATGTTGACATTCTGAGAAACTCCTCGATGCCAGCATTACCAGAGGGTACTTTCAAGGACAAATGAAAAAAAAGGGCAAAGCAGAGAAAAAGGAAACTGTTAGGTACTTCAGTGCTTATGGCGTATGTCAGGAGAAATGGTGATGATATATGTGATGACAGGGCTGAGCTTCTTATGGAGATGAAGTATGATTTTTTTCTTTCCTCTTGCTGTTTTTCTCCTGCAACACCTACGCCTCAATTTCATATTCCATTTTTACTATTTTGTACCATGCCATGACTGTATTTTTAGGTATATTGCACCTTGCTGTGCAGTGATGTGAAGACATAAACCTGAACTGATGCAGATCTAGGAGTAAGATCCACAATAGCATGGTGTTTTTGCTTTCTCTTCCAAACCTATCTCATTCCGAACTAGTCTTTCCACAATGTGGTGCAACAGAGTTAATTTTTGAGGGGCCCCAAGGTAGTATATTTACGTGGACTGCACAGTGCTGTGTAGAAGGGGTCCAGGAAGGCTGGGCATACCTTAAGAAGGAAATCTTAAAGATACAGCAGCAGACCATCCCTGTGTGCTGAAAGATGAGCTGTCGGGTAAGAAGACTGGTTTGGCTGAATAGGGAGCTTTTTCTGGAACTCAGGGGAAAAAAATAGAGTTTATGACCTTGGGAAGAAGGGGCAGGCAACTCAGGAAGAGTACAAGGATGTCATTAGGTCATTTAGAGAGATTTGAAAGACAAAAGCTCAGCTAGAACTCAGTGTGGCCACGGCTGTTAGAGATAATACAAAATGTTTTTATAAATACTTTAATAATAAAAAGAGGGCCAAGGAAAATCTCCATCCTTCATTGGATGTGAAGGGAAGTACTGTAACCAGGGGTGACGAAAAGGCTGAGGTACTTGGTGCTTCAGTCTTTAACAGAAAGACTGGTTATCCTCAGGGCAGCCAGTCTCCTGAGCTGGTAGACAGGGATGGGGAGCAGAATAGACCCCTGCAATTCAGGAGGGAGTAGTTAGTGAGCTGCTGTGCCACTTAGATGCTCAGAAATCTATGGATTCAGATGGGGTCCACCTGAGGGTGCTGAGGGAGCCAGTGGATGAGCTCACCAAGCCACTCTCCATCATTTATCATGCTTAATCAGGAAGGTCCCAGAAGACTGGAGGTGAGCCAATGTGGTGCCCATCTGCAAGGAGTGTTGGAAGGAGGATCTGGCAAACTACAGGTCTGTCAGTCTATCCTCAGAGCCAGGGAAGGTCATGGAGCAGATCACCTTAGTGCCATCTCTTAACACGTACAGGACAACCAGGGACTCAGGCCCAGCCACCATGGCTTTAGGAAGGCTAAGTCCTTCTTGACCAAGCTGATCTCTTTTTGTGACCAGATGACCAGCCTAGTGGATTAGAGAAAGACTGAGGATGTTGTCTACCTGGAATTCAGTAAAGGCTTTGATACTGGCTCCCACAACATTTTTCTGGAGAAGCTGGCACCCTGTAGCTTGGACAGGTGCACTCCTCGTTGGGTTAAAAACTGTCCAGATGGCTGAACCCAGAGAGTGCTGGTGAATGGAGTTACATCCAGTTGGCAGCCAGTCACCAGTGGTGTTCCCCACGGATCCGTATTGGGGCCAATCTTGTTTAATGTCTTTATCCAGAATCTGGATGAAGGGATCAAGTTCAACCTCAGTCAATTTGCAGATGACATCAAGTTGGGTGGGAGTGTTGATCTGCTGGAGGGCCAGAAGGCTCTGCACAGGGATCTGGACAGGCTGGATCAATGGGCCGAGGCCAATGGTATGAGGTTTAACAAGGCCAAGTGCTGGGTCCTGGACTTGGGTCACAACAACTCCACACAGCACTACAGGCCTGGGGAAAAGTGGCTGGAAAGCTGTTTAATGAAAAAGGACCTTGGGGTGCTGGTTGACAGTGGCTGAACATGAGCCAGCAGTGTGCCCAGGTGGCCAAGATGGCCAATGGCATCCTGGCCTGTATCAGCAATAGTGTGGCCAGCAAGACCAGGGAAGTGATTTTCTCCCTGCACTCAGCACTGGTGAGGCCGCGCCTCTGAGTAGTGTGTCCAGCTCTGTGCCCCTCACTAGAAGAAAGACATTGAGGTGCTGGAGTGAGTCCAGAGAAGGGCAACAGAGCTGGAGCACAAGTCCTATGAGGAGTGGCTGAGGGAGCTGTGGGATTGTTTAGTCTGGAGAAGAGGAGGCTCAGGCTCTACAACTACCTGAAAGGAGTTTGTAGCCAGCTGGGGGTCGGCCTCTTCTCCCAGGCAACCAGTGACAGGACAAGAGGAAATCGTCTCAAGCTACACCAGCAGAGGTTCAGGTTGGACATGAGGAAGAAATTTTTCCCTGAAAGGATTGTTAAACATTGGAATGGATTGCCCAGGGAGGTGGTCGAGTAACCTTCCCTGGAAGTGTTCAAGAAATTCCTGGATGCAGCATATAGTGCTGTGGTTTAGTTGACCTCGTAGTGTTTGGTCAAAAGTTGACTTGATGATCCTGGAGTTCTTTTCCAACCTTAATGATTCTATTCTGTGATTCTAAATGTACACTCTCCTTGGAGCTGTTTCTTGTAAAGCCATTGCAGAGCGTAGCCATACATTTGTGTGCCATACTTGAGACACTCAGGCTACATTCGTATGTGTTATAGATTAGTACGCTGCAGTGCTGTGCAAAGGTGCTGACCACTTTTGGAATCAGACTCGTGTGTATAGAGCCATCTTGATTGATCTGGGGGTATCCTCTTGTGGAGAAATCTCCCTCTGCATTGTGAATGCCTTGGCATTTCTATTAAATTGGTGAGATCATGCCAAAATTTTTTTTTTCCAGAATTTCTTTGTATTTGTACCATAAAAAGTAATGGGACAACTGTCCCTTGAAGCTGACTACCAGTCGGATTTCCCTAGCTCTCTATAATAATTATCAGAAGCAGCAGTTTTTTTGTGAAAATTGTTTTTGTGTAATTGTATAGAATTTAATGAAATGGCTATTGTTTCATAAATAGGAATTACATATTGGAGTTGTTACTGTATGACACCCCAAAAAGCTCATTGGAAGTTCAGCTTCCAAAATTCTTAATGTAGATGGTATTTGCCAGTGACACCTCTAGTTCCTAATACTTGGAAGGCAAGGAATATGATGTTGACAGTCAAAGCTATAATGAACTAATGTATATGAGATTTTTATGTCTGCTGTCCAAGCCACTTAATGAAATATTTAGTCTCAGATTTAATTCTTCATGGCCAAAGTTTTCCCTTTGGAAGACTGCAAAGAGCCATAATAACTAACCAAATATGCAGTTGTAATCTCTCTCAGCTTCTTTTTAATGACACAGTTTCTCTCTCCAAATGCTGTTCTTCCCCCCGACCCCTTTTTTAAGGTGGTTTGGTATCTTTCCCTTTCCATAAAATGGACTGCTGTTAGCTGTTATTTTAAATTCCGCTCTTTAAAAGTTATATAAAATTTAATAAAACCGAATATTTGTGAACCTTTATGAGACAAAATCATAATACAAGAATTCTAAAGCAATGGAAGTGTGGGACAGTGTATGTCCACTATTGAATACACACCACTGTTGGCATGAACAATTTTAAACTGAAACTTAAAACAGAAAATATTTTCAGTCTCTTAAAAAGGTAATGAAACGACATGGAAAACGTGGTTAAAGATTTTTGAAAATCTGATTTTATCTATGTGTCATATAGTTTCTGTATTTTTCTTCCATGCCCATTATAATTAGAAATACTCTATTTTATGACACCATTGTAAGCCTCTTTGTAATAAAACTAAAGTTCTTGCACTTTTTCTCTGTGATGTACATCTTTTACTATCTAATATCACTTTTGTGACAACTTAAAATAATTTATGAACAGAAAAATCTTCTAACGTTCTCATTTTTAAAAGTATTACCCATGTAACTGAATTCTCTCTTATTTTGGATAGTTATTCTTGAAGTATGAAAGACCATAAACTGTTTAGGGTTGGTAATATACTTATTTGCTAGTTAAATTTCAGAAATATTCTTTACTGGATGGAAGAATTTCTACAGTTATAGTAACACTATTCAATTAACCTCAAGCTTATATATAGTTTTCTTTCTGCACATTTCAGTAAGATGTTGAAAATTCAGTGGTAATGTTAATAGAGAAAGAAGGTGTCTCTAGAAAGGGGCAAGCTATATTTGAAATCCTCTTTGAGATATTTAATTTTAGAGTTGTGAGAACTGTCTCAAGAGATTTGTATTTGAGTTGAGGATATCTCACAGCTGTTTAGGTATTACAATAGCAAGACAGTCTAAAATCTGTACAAAATGAAATCCCATGTTTTCCCAGTTTAGGTCCCTGAAGTATATTTACATTAAACAAAACTCAGAGTAATGACAAATAATCTGGTGAAGTAAGTAGCATATGATCTATAGCAGCTGTGGAGTCTCTGGTCTCTACTGAGTCATATCTCTAGTCAGTTCTGTGTTATTAATGCTATCAACAGCTAATAACTGCTTTACCTTCCAAGTAACATAAAAAAGATAAAAACTCTCCATTTTATTTTTATTTTGAGATTCAAGACAACAGTAAGTAATCCATAAGGTTTGTTCTGCATACTTTTTCCTAAGAGATTCGTTCTGCATCTTTACACTTAAGAGGAAAATATTTTTCAGCAGCACAATCTGAGAGAAGAGGCTAAGGATATGGTTTCACAACAAAACTAAGAAAGGTTACAACCACTAGACCCCCTTCCTCCTGCCTGCATTCACCACCCCTCTCTTGTGCTATCTCCCTTGGGTTTTGTACTATTCATAACACCAAATCTATTAGTGACACAGAAGAAAACATAATGTTTACTCTCTTTCCACCAGCTGAACATGCTGCAGGTCTCCCTGTTCAACAGCAGTGAATTATCAGATCAACTCAAACCATATTGTTCAACTGCATCTTCAGAGTGAGATCCAGTACAGTACTGAATCATCTTTCAAGCACTCAAGTATTAAAAATGATCAATCAACGTGTAATGCACCTTAACTATAATGTATTTTTAGATTCATATAATAATACATTTTGCAAAAGACCTTGAAGATCGCTAAGTCCAACCATTAACCCAGCACTGCCAAGTCCACCACTAAACAATGTCCCCAGTCTACCTCACAAGTGGTCTGAAGGCTCAGAGAGTGCCCAACACCAATGGATGGGTGAGAAGCCCTAGGGACACTTTTCAGCACTTGAAACTGATTGCAGGGACTGACATTAAAGTGTTTCAAGACCACTGGGGGCAAGTAATTATGAATGTCTTTCTAAAGCTCATAAGAAAGGTGGTATTGAAGCTTCAGAGCTGAGGTAAGGACAGAAAAAATGCTTGATAACTGACACAATATTTTATGAGCAATCCTAATCGCTGGTATTGAGGAGGCTGTTGTGTTTCAGTCATCAGTGTAATTTTCTCGTACGTTATATATGGCAGTAGTGCAGTGTATGTGAAGAAAGTTACTCCTTTTGTTGTACTCTAAATCTTCATTTCTTTTTCTTTCCCAATCCTTCTAGACTCCATAGATGGGAAACACGCTCGAAGGACTCAGTCCAGTACTCCTCTGGGAGAACTATTTGACCATGGACTGGATAGCTGGGCTACCTCCATTTTTGTGCTTTCCTTTTTTTCTGTCTGTTCCCGTGACAATGGGAAGACTGGAGTTTCTGTATATACAATGTATATATATTTAAGCATTGTCTTGTTTAACTTCATGTGTTCACACTGGGAGAAATATAACACAGGAGTTCTTTTTCTTCCTTGGGGATATGATATAAGCCAAGTGGTAAGTATTTATCATTTCTGTTTTGGTTTTATTTTTTTAAATGTATAATTGTTTTCATAATGTTAAAGAAATAGAAAAATAGTGCTCAAGGCAAACATATTTGGCTGAGACCTTGAAATATGTAAAATTGCATAACCCTAAAAGTAATTCAGAAATATTTCCTGCATTTGCAGTGAAGGGATGCTCTTGAGCAAATTGTCAGCATCAGAGATTCATTGCCTTGCAGGAGAAAAAAGACTTGCAGCAAGCCTAGCAGCCAGATAGTGCCTATGAGAATGTCGTTTAACTGCATTTGATTTGTGGTATTAACAAAAATTATTTTGCTGTCTGAAGCCGCAAGCAATTTCCCCCCCCAACACTGGGTTCTGAGACATGATGTGAAGTAGTCCAAGTAGTATCTACTAATAGTAATTACACAGTTATACACTGCTAGACCTTCTCAATTCTACCCTGTTTTACAACAAGTGTGGTGATGGAAACAACATTGTAACTAAACAGAGAACATTAACTGTTGTAAAGGTAATTCTACCCTTGAAAAAAAGTCAAAGTCATATAATGGATGTCAAAAAGTCATAGGGAATGACATTCAGTAACATGAATTATGCATCAGCCCACAGTCAGCTCCAGCTGAGTTCTTGACTGGCTTACAGCCCTACCTTGAGGTGGACCTCTTCAGAAACATGCCCAGGCCACCCCAGTGAGTGGTGTCCTCAGTACATGAATAAGTAGCAGTTCTAACAAGTTCAGTGCACTTCCAAGGGCCCAGCACTGGATTTCTGGGCTGGCTTATTTGTTTCTTACATAGCCAAGCTCTTGCAGACTGAAGAGCACAGTCACAGTCTTCTGAGCTTCCTGTCACAGGCATGAGATGAAAGGTACAGTCAAATATACATAATTGAAAAGAAGTTTGACAAATACTCAAATATGTGTTTTAATGGAAATATAGTATTTGAATTAATGGCTGCAGATGTGTTGCTGTAAACATAATCAGAATCTAGTGGTTTGAGAACAACTCAGAGATGGTGGTCCAGCTGTGGTGCATCTGTGTCATCCCCTACAAAATAGGTTCTGGGAGAAGAAGTTGGCTCAGGATTAAGACATTAGGCAGCCAGCTGGTCTGCAAGTTTCAGCCATGTCTGTATAAGGCTTCTTGGTGAAGTTCTTCCAGCAGGAGAGAAACAGCTATGTTCAAACCAATTTCACTTGTTGGTCAGATGATCACTGTATATGTGAATGTTTAGAAAGCTCTGCTGGATTGCTTCAGCATCCAAACCCTATTAGTGTTTAAATATGGGAATGGGTATCAGGTGGCAGAGAAGTACTGGTAACTGTGTCAGTGCTGGTAGTGACCTATGCCCCTGGCACTGCTTTTCCATCTGGGGAATAATGCTAATAACATTTCCCTGCCTGACAGATTTGTGGTGAGGCTGGATATCAGTAGTTTGTAAACTGCTTTGATTAACTGAGATGCAAGGTGCTAACAAGTGCTATTTCCTGTTTCCCTCTGATGCTGGATTGCTGTCCTGCACACTTGCTTTCTAGTAACGTCTGTGATGATTTGGCTATGGTCAAAGTGAGAAGCCTGTAACTATCAGAATTTTTTGATGCTATTTAGCACAGTCATCAACAGTGATGGAAGACTGTACTATTGAAATCTATGTATGTCAGTTTTCCCATCTGTAAAAAGTAGCTTTTGTAGTTGTGATTGCCTATGAACAAAGACAAAACAGAATTTGTAGGTCAAGGTAGTATTTTTCTATTGGTCTAAACTACATTTCACACACACCAGAAAGTACATAATGTATTTTTTTCCGAGCTGTACTAACTAATCTAGTAAAAGATCATAACTCTCCTAAAAAATTGCTTGTTTTGTAAACCCATTCAGCAAATTTTGTATGATGTGTGCACTATTAAAGGTTGCTCTTCTTCTCCATTACTTGGTGGAGAAGATACTGGGGACAATAGCAAATGGTTGATGATAAGTAAGAAAGGTAATGCTTCCCTTGCTTTTTTTTTTTCCCCACTGCTTCTCTGCCAGATATTCTCACAGTCACATTTAGAGGCAGAGAGTGTGGAAGCACTTGCAGGCTGCTTTCAGACTGATTCTCATTGCTTGGTTCACTATTTTCTCCACGGCATTCCTAGCTAGATTGCTGTACGAATGTGCCTCTCTGTTCTGTCTTCATTAATTTCACTGACAATATGGTGCTATTGCATTGGCATGTCAGACACTCAGGTGGTCTAGTCCCCTGCTTCTGCTTTTAAATTTGATGGTAGCCAGGAACTTTGGGCTTCATTATCACCCCAAAACTCAAGAAATAAGAGTAGTTAGTGTAAGTGTGCAAATAGATGACTGTTGACCTTAATGAAAACTGAACTGGCATGTGGCTCCCAGGACACTGCTGCTGAGTCAGCTCCACTCTGTATAAACACAGACAGCCAACTCACATGCTCTGCCTTAAATGTGGTATAAAAAGAGCTGCTGTTCCTCATGAAAAAAAACCTCATTATGAATAAGGAAATTTGTGGGACTTACGCAGATCACATTTTTTCTGTGACTTGATGACTCATCACAACTGGTAACCCAATTACTCTATCTGGGCTGCAATTGGCACTCCAATTAGCTTTGATTACAGCAGACAGCCATTTACAGGAGGCTGTGGTTTGTAAACTTGAAAACTGGCTGTAATGTGTCTGAGAGATGCTTGGTCAGAGGACTGTTACATTTTTTGATCCAGAATCAAGGAGGAGGCATCTGCAGCAGGGAAAACCCTTACCCTCTAGCCTCTCTCCAGCACAAGGAGCTATCTCGTGCTGACTCCTGAGTGAGCAGAAAAAGATGCAGGGAGAAGAGCCTCTGTACCATAGCCTCCAGACAATTTTCATACACTTTTGAGTAAGCACACCTATTGGAAACCCCAAGAATTATGGTCTGAAGAAAAGGCTGAAAAATAAACCTCTGCTATAATCTGTGAGAAATTCTCTTGGATACATCTTGTGAAGACAAAGACTTTTGTTTTTGTCACAAGCCCAACTAAAAAAAGTTAATATCTGCAAATTAAGTTTCTTGGACAAAAAAAAAGGCAGAACTTCCCTGGGAAATTAAAACTTCAGGCTTCTTGCAATATGTTAATTTTCACAGACATCCTCCTGATTTAAAAAAAAAAATCTATTTTGCTCCTGAAAAATTTAATATTCCCCTAATGAAATACTGCCCTAATCCCACTGTTGCTTTTCCTTAGCCACTGCAGTGAGTTCATAGTAGGGGAACAAAATGCTCATTTTTCCTTAATATGATGTAATGATACTTCTGCTTCTATTGGTGCTGCCTTAAGCGTAACAGGAAGTGGCCTTTATATTCTTAGATAAAAGTTTAAAAGCGAAAAGAAAAGCTGTATGAGAGCTGGAGTGACTCAGACAATTCCACTCTCCTTCCTCTCCCCAGCCATGAGGCTAAGCTCAAAAGCAGCACAAGCAGCAAAATGTGAAAGGCAACAGTCAGATCTCTCTGGCCCAGCCTTTGCCCTGTAAGAAGAGGATGACCAGAAATCCTGTATATATAGGGTCATGCCTGAAGGGATGGGTGCTTGGACCATGAGCCCCAGGTTTTCAGTTTAAGATGCTTTCACAGCTACTTCTGCCAGAGGACTTTGGACAGTACCACCTAGTCTCAGGGAGAACACTCTGCCAGCCTTGGAACTCTGAATAAATGAAGTCCATGATGCAGACAGCAACTGAAACATTGTAGAACTTCCTTTCCTTCTTCCTTTGAGTCAAAGCAGGGGAAGGCTTTTTGTTTGGATGCCCTCTACCAGGGTTTTTTTTGACAAGCTTTTTACAAACTCCTGCTGAAATATGTTTCATATGACCTATTCTTGGGATGTATTGTGGCAGCCAGCGTTTTAGAAACTCGCAGAGAAATCCCAAGCAATGCAAGTGCACATCACATCTTGAAAAAATTTCTACCTTTTCTGAGGGGCAAAAAAAGTTGTCTATTAAAAAGCAAAATGAAGACGCAAATGTCTTGTTCTTTGGTCACATTACTAGGATTCACAATTTAATTTTAGTTAAAAAGATATTCACTTTCACAGTTTTTCAAATTTGAAGTGTCTGTGGAAAGCGTAGTCTTACTTGTGATGAAATAATGTTATTGTTTGGTTCCAAAGGTAGGAGCACACTGCAACTGTGGAAGTGACAGAATGGATCGCAGTGTGGAAGCAGTTCTACCCAGACCATAGTGTCTGCTTCAAGCTGCTTCCAGACGTGGCTGGAAACTAATCTCAATATTCAGTTATCTGAGGGAAACTCCATGGTGTACCCATGTGAAATTTAAACAGAAGAGCCTGCTGTGCACAGGCTCTTTCTGCAGCAGTTGATTGCTTCATTCTTAACCACTTGATTATGATTCTGTGGAAACCTTTCTGGTTAATTAATCTTCCATGTGCCTTTAGCTGCTTACCTATCATGTCTAAATGCAAAGTGATGTTTTTAAGAAAAACTTTTTATAGGCTAAATTTTCAACCTTCAACTATTTATTGAAAAAAAAAGACTGAGAAAAAATTAAAATGGAAAAATTGCACATTGCGTTAAAGCTAACTCCTATTGAAATCACTTCATTCGTGCTCTTTTAGGCAAGTGTCACATTTATTTTGAGAAGAAAAAGTAACCTTGTATTTTAAATGTCTTTGCTTTCAAGATGTTCAGTTTGAGCACTGTGTTAATGGAAAATATTTCAACACATGAACAATTAATGCTATAGCAATATGCTAGTGAAACTGAATATTACAGTAAAATTAATGCCATTTTTTCATGGAATCATAAAGAATTTAAAAGCATATCCACATTTTTTTAAAAATATGAGAAAATGTTTGATTTTGTTTCCCACCATGTAGAATATCACACAGCATACTAAGTGTGCCTGTGTGTAAAACAGAAATGGTAAATCATGTAGGAGAAAAAAAATGTTTGTACACACAGAATCTAGAATATTGTGGCCACAAAACTTTCACTTGTAGTATTGGAAAGACATGTAAGAGATGCTGGTTTAAAAAAATGAAATATTTTAGAGAACAGTTAAAAGACTAGAAATTAGAAGACTTTGAGGGGTTATAATGCCTTATGATTATATAGAATTTTCCCAATGCCACATCAAAGAACTATTCTGATTTTACAGAGGAGGAAAGGTGTCTATGTTGTTGTGTATTATAAAATTGTGACAAGGTAGGGAGTCTGCTCAGAAGCCAACTGTCCTGCTGCTAGCCATATCAAAGGGCCTACAAATTAACACCTTGTATTTCCAGAATTTTCTCAGCATAAGTACTCCTCAGCCTCATAGATAAGGCCTTGGCAAACCAAAAATGTTCCTGGTCAGATGCTGCAGTGAGTTGAAATCCAAGATTGTATATGTCTGGCACTACGTTGCTATGTAGTCCTCACTTGTGTTACTTAATTTGGACTTCTCAATTTACAAAAGACTGTAATTATTTTTACTTGCTACTTACATTTATATCTGAAAAGTACTAAAGTTGATTGATGGCAGAGAGATAAGTAAAAAACTTAGTCATCTTAAGAAGAATTATTCAGTTGCACTTAGAGACACTGCTTTACATTGATTTTTATTTATTTTTTTTTGCCAACAGTGCCTTCAAAAGCAGTTTATACAGCTGATTAACATACTTAGCTTTAGCCAATAATTTTGACAGTCTTACTTTTTTGCTAATATAGCTTAGATTAAGGGACACAGCCAATTTCACATTCTTCCAGCTTTCTAAAGGAGGTCTTTGAGACTGCCTCAGTGAAGTCAAAGTGACGAGTCCTTAAAAAGCAACACACCAAAAATTTGAAGCCAAAGAGTGTTTCATACACTACATCTGTTAAATAAGAGGCAGACTCAATCTGTGAGTGCTGCATCACCAAATCCCAGGGCAGGGCATTCCCTGAGAGAGCTCACTGCATCCGCACTCCTGTTCCTGGATGTGTGCTGACATCTGACAGTGATGCTCATGGCTGCCCTGCCAAAAGTACTGACTGTAATAACGGATAATACTGATGTTCCTCTTTTATCACTTGCCAAAATAGTCTGTTCAGGATTCAACATGCAAGGGTAAATTCAGTCTCCATCAAAGCCAGTTGGAGTTTTGCCATCAACTTTGATGGGGTCATGATTCCATCCGTCATGTCTTATGGATAATATAATACAATTTTTTCAGAAAGCCAAATGTTAGCTCTGATTTAGTGGATTGCAAAACCCGTTATACATGTCCTTCATTTAGACCAAAAATTAACTCACTGTCTTCAGTGGCTCAAGATGTAACACTCACTAGCGCCTCCTCTTCTCTGTCGCAGATCTGTTGTGCTGCTTGTTCTTGCACAGGCAAATTCAAACATCCAGTTCTGCAATGTCACATCCAGGCAAAAACTCTTAAAGAGCTACATACTGATAGGACAAGAATTTAGATATAGAGAAGTAGGTGAAGTCAAATATAGTGTTATCCACGTGTAATAGGGAGTTTAAGTGCCAGCAGTGTTCTGCTATTAATCTGTGATCTTAAGCAGCCTGTTATTTAAAAAAGAGATTTTCAGTGTATCCTAAAGTTAAAGTATTTAATTTAATAAAAGACTGGAAATGTATTTGTTGAAGTTAAAATGAAGAAAACACATAACATAGTAAAAAGTGAGTATTTAAAAAACTAAATAATGCATAGTAAAATCTATAATACAAGTAAAGCTGAAAAACGTTTGTCATCCCAGAGTAAGAGGCTGTATTGAATGGAAAATATAAAGGTTACCAAATGTTAGCTGGGAATAAATAGATGAATAGGCAGTTTTCTAAATGGCATTATAATTAACATTGTCATTTTAATTTAGAGCTGAAGTGTAGCATGAAATATACAGCCTCTTGTGGGCCCTGGGGGAAAACTGAACGACTAAGAACAAAACAGCCTAGAGAAAGAGCAGGGCAGCAGTCCTGCTAGCTGGGTGCTGGCAGCAGAAGGGGCTGCAGGGGATGGGTGGCCTGGAATAAGCAAGGAAATGGCTTTCAAGGGAAAGCGGGGTCCCTTGGGGAGTTGGGGTCAAGGGCACAAGGCTTTGGGAATCACTGCGTCACACACAGTGCTGCATTTGCATGTTACACATCTGAAATGGTAAAACTTCATCAGTTTGTGCCATGAGCTGTAGGCGATGCTGCTTCAGGTGCGTGTGAGAGGTATTGCTGTAGGAACTATAGGGTTTTGGCTGCATTAAGATTTCTAACTTCATCTGGGTCACAAAATTAACTCTGAAGAGAGAGCAGAAACTACATTTACATCTCTACTGAAACTGGTGACACTTCAGCAAATGGCTTGTGAGTCTTGTGTATGCGTCCTTTCACTCCTAATGACATCTGACTGTATGTTTCTTTTTGTCTCCTATAATGATGTTATCTGTCAAACAAATTAAAAATCAGGGAAGACTTCAGCTCCCTCTCCTTCTTTTTATTTCTTCACATTCAAGTGATTTTTTTATAATTCTTTCAGGTGAGCTTAGGACTTTTCCCCCCCTCTCAGTTATTCTGATATGATCGTTCAGGGGGCTGAGCTGCAAAAATAACCCTGTTGCTAATTCTGAAATCTCTATCCAAAAACAAGAAAGTGCATGTGTAGTGGGGAGATGTGGCATTTAGAAGAGATTTAGAACTTAGGTATTTTGAAAAGGTAAGTTAGTAATACTTACCACATGCAACAGATGCATGTATTAGAGGGAAGTTGCTTGCTTACTGTATTTCATACATTTTAAATAATTCTGTATAATTTTTTTGCTTTTGCATTTGTATCAAGATGATAAGTGAAATTCTGTGCCTTTAGAAGTAGAGGACTGACAATACGTTATCTTTTATTTATTTTTATTTATTAATACCCCTTCTATAGGTATTAATAGCAGCATATCTGCTTACCAGTGCTGTTGGTGTGGAAGTCTGGCAGAAGCCTTTGCTGCTTGGTTATTACATTACAGACATATTAGTAATCCTGCTTATAGGTAAGTGTCCAGATCTAAGCAAAAATATACTGCTTTTTAATTATTTTGATTAGATATGTCTTATATTTCCCTCTTTTTTTTTTCTTTTGTAAGTGTTGGATATTACAAAAAAGACAAGTAGAGCTGATTAAAAGGGCTAATTACTGGGAAACTTTAAAAAAGTAGATAATTTTGTAAAATTTTTTCCTCACTGAATTACTACCTGTTGCACACAAATAATACAGAAAATACTCCTTATCTGCATATGCAGTTCAGTGCAGTGTGCTGGCTGGCTGGCTCCCAAAGTCTCAGGAACTTCTCTTGTCACTCAGGTAAAATGTCATTCACATTTACATATGTTCTAAGTTCAGTGTTTTGGCCTGCAGCACACTATGTTCCAAAACATTATGAATAGAAGAAATGAAAACATTACTTAAATAATCTTGGAGGCGCTACAGTAAATATGAATAAGAATCAGGTTGTTTCTAAGCTCTTCTTTAGAATTCCTTTCTGAACAGAAGTGATGCATTTTTCATACACAGCAATATCTATTTGCTCATTATTTGATACTGTCAGTGTAGTTTGAAATAAGCATCCTGTGTTTTTCGGCTGTTATAGCTAGATGAGAACAAGAGCAGTTACATTTTAATGACTTAAAAACATGGTAGTCTTAGCTAAAAATGTGTGTATGCAAAATGGCTTTGATGTGTTGCTTGGGAGGTGAAGAAATTAGCATACATATTTTAGAGATTTTCATGAGCATACAAGTGATGAGAAGAGGGCACCAAATCACCTGTTTTACACAAACACTCTGGACTTACTTACCAAGAAGTATCTTCTGCTTTTGAGCCAAATGGAGGACCTGGATACACGTGCTCACCTAGTGTCAACTTGATAGGAGCCATCTGAGCATTTTGGGGGGGACTTTTGAATCCACTGCATTAATATGTGCTCTCACCACCGTCTCCTATGGCAAGGTCTTCAGCAGGTACCACTTCCCATCCCAGCAGTGCTTTCCAGAATTCCCAGATTGGAAAGGACACTGTGTTCAGGCTGTACTTTCAATGAGCAGTGTGTGCAAGGACATGGTTTTGTGCTTTACCCAGAGTATAAAACTGACTGTGTGTGACCAAGATTATACAGTCTTTTTCATGTCAGGCCTGATTTAGGCACTCTGAGGAAAAAAATAAAGGAAGGGGAAAAAACAGCAGTTGCCTTTTCAACTTGACAGAGGTGTATCAATAGATAGGGACTGATTTGTGCTCTCAAAGCAGCACTGCAAGTCCAGGAAAGATGGATACTGGCGGGTTAGGCCAGCGCTGGTGTAAAGTGGTAGCTGGGGCCAGTCCATTGAACGTTAACTTGTTCTGTGCTATGCACATTGCTGCTTTGGTTCCTGCCACTAAAGCACATGACAGCCCATTCAGTGAGTACATTGATGGCTTTCCCTGCACTTGGGAAGCCATGGATGAAGGTTTAATTTAAACTGCTTAACACAGTAGGAAGGTCTGTGGTAGGGAAGCATGTCAGTGTCATCAGATCTGCAGCACTGAGCATCCTTTTCCATAGTCTGCCAAAACCAGCTGGAAAGCAAGGACTGTTCCATTAGCATTAGAAAGAAGTACTGCTTCTATCTTCTGTGGTATGCTTACATAAATGGATCTGTAAGCACAGAATTGAGTATTTCTTCCATCATCATCCCAAACAGAATATGTATAAGTAAGAGCCAAAAAATTTCTTTAGAAAACGTCTCTCACACACTATCCACAATGCCATTAACATGGCAACATTTGCAGCTTAATTATTGTTAAATGTAAGTTTATGTTTATAGTATGCAAGAAATGGTCTTGTTTGACTCTATATTGTAGAATCATCACAGTGCTTAGTAAATTTCTTAAAAACAGGCACTAAATTTAAATATTAAAAAAGTAGAATCCTTCCACTCTGGATCATGCTGATCCAGAAAGCACTGCCATTTCACCACACATTTGAATCTTAGCAATAGTGATTAAAGTGGTTGTGTGCAGTGACCATGGATATATAAAACTTCTAGAAGCTTGTGATAAACTGCAGGACCCCACTGTGACTGTAGAAAACGTACCCGTTTAACCTCCACCAAGGGCCAAACAGCCAAGCGGATGGAATTATTTTCTCCGTCAGAGAGACTGCAGCAAGTGTGTCTTGCTCAGCCAGAACCATTTGTATCAGAGAGCCCACTCTCTGGCATGCTCAGTTAAATGCCTTTGTGGCTAGTTAAATACAAAGCAATGTAGTGGGCCTCTGATGCTTTTTACAAGTTCGTTTCCCAGGATCCTAAGAGGAGCCATTAAACCATAACTGGCTGTCCTTAACCATCTGATGGCATTTAGTAGTCAGTAGTGGTCCTTTTAACAATGAACCTGTAGGTGCTCCATCAATATTTGGCATTTGTTTGGTGCTTTTACTGTTCTGTGCACAACAAGAGTTCAGCTGCTGTTCTCCGAGAACAGCTGGGCTTTAGCTAGTACCTTGTGTAGTGTGAAGAAATCCAAACGAGATGCACATGAGTGTTTTTCAGATGTCTTTCCTGGAGTTTCTGGGAAAAAAAATAGCCCATATATAACCTAAGGATGAACTCTGCAAAAGCACCTCCTCAGAGGAAGCTGAGGTATCACCAGGTGACACACATTCATTGAAAATAATGGAGTTTTTATCAGGTGCCAGAACACACAAAGATATACATAAAAGTGCAGCAATACTGGTGTTTAGATTAAATGTTTCAGGAAAGCCTCCCAGGAGAGCTTTATGCATGCTCCTGGGAACTGTCTGGCACACTGTGAACACCTGCAGGAAAGCCAAGTCTTGGGCTGCTAAGCAGCAACCTCAGAGGACTGCCCTGTGAAACTGAGAAACTTCTGCATAGTATTTCATGTGAATTTTTCAGCTATCCAGCAAACACAAACCCATAATTTTCACAGGCAGTGAGAGCAATTCCATCCTTCAGCTCTGAAACACACACATAGCTGGACACCAAACCAATGAAGAAGGTCCTTCTCCTCTTTCCAGAGCATGTCGTCCTGGCGCTAGGCAGAAATGCGTTTTCTCTCCTAACATGAAAGCAGCCAGACCTTTCTAAGGTTATGTGCCTGTGTACTCATGTGGAACTAATTACTTCTGCACTCATCAAGGCTCCTGTGGATGACACTCCAAAAACTCTCTTGGGGTTTAAACACAATTGTCCCATAGCATTATCTGGCTAAGTAGGGTCCCTTCAAAGGATAGAATAAGGGTGAGAGCTGTCATTTATTTTCACCCCTCCAGGGCATCCTGAATGCCTAGCATTCCCTGTCACTGTGCTATCAAGTTGAGAGCAATATAAAATATTTACAATAAGCATTTTAAAACAGTCGATCCTGCACATAAAGTCCAGTACCACAAATGATGCTGTAGACTTCATAAGAAGATTTTCAGTGACAGATAGGCATCTGTAGTGCAGGGGGGTAGCATTGCTAATTGATGATGGTTTCTGTCTCACATTGCTATTAAATGACCTGTGGGTGCATGTTCTAAATGAAGCATTTTTCATGCTTGGGACATTCATACTTGCTATTTATGAGATAGTTTTTATAATGTCTAATAAAATTTAAGTTCAGATTGCAATCCTCTCCTCACTGGACACATGCATCTTACTGGAAATTTCTCTGTTTATTAAATTTGTTCAGAATTCATCAGAGGGCTCAGAAGTTACAGTGGGATGTACACAAAAAGCAGCATTATCACATCAACCTCATTCCTTAAGAAAGCACATTGGAAAAATGGCTCCTGGATGCAGAGAAAGTTTCCTGCTCCTCTTCTGTATTAATTACAACCACAGTAATAGGTTTTGTGGTAAAGGATCACTCAAGCATCGAGTGGAGATGTTGTACTTTATCAGTGTGTGGCACATGGGGCAGACCATTCTGTAATCCAGACATGGTGTCACGTTTGAGTCCACCCTATATGGTCAACAGTGCCCAGATCTGGGCTACTGAAGTCTGTGGCAAAGCTGAGGTAAATTTTCAAAGTGCAGGTTTGAACATGAAATGTGAATTGAATACTAACATCTGTCAGAGATCTAAAACTTTCTTTTAGAGATGGGGCCAAAACATTCAGAATTTTTTTCCTTTGATGTGCATTGGATTGGGTTCTGTGCTGACTTCTGCAGAGCGTGGTCCTTGAGGTTCACTCTTCTTGGATCTACTTAAGTATATAAAAAGAGAAGTAAATTCATAAATGAATACATAATAACAACAAAAAAGTAATGTTGAGACCAAGCCATAACATTTGAAACATGCCAAGTATTTGAATTCTGTCATAGTGGGAAAGCAAAATTATCTATCTAAAACAAGGTCTTGTCCTTACTGTGTCCTACATCCTATGTGGACAAAGGAGGACACAGAAGTCTTTGCCATGGGTGATCATACAGTAGCCTGCCCTTTTTTCAGTGTCAGAAAATGTTTAGGAGACCATGGTCGAATTATAAATTTTTTCTACTCCATACAGATGAGTCATTCTGTAGTGATTTCCTATAGTTCCCATTGCGAAGTGGCTGATGGTTCTGCCTTAATGATGACTAGTTGAATGATTAAATGTTAAGTGATATGTTTTCAAAATGTTATTGCTCTGACAGGCTTTGACCAGTCCTGTTTGAAAAGTGTGGTTAACACGAATTGGCTTCTACATGTCTGTTGCCAATTTAACATTTATTAAGGCATTGTTGTGACAGATTGTATGAGACTTTGTTAAAGTAAAGAGTGTGAAATATTCACCTGTCACTTGAGATATATATTTAAAAAGCTGTTGAGTTCATGTTTGGAGTAACTCATCTGAACCAGTCAGAACAATAACCCAGAAAAGCAGAGCACTCAAGGCCAGAGGCTGAGCAGTGTGACAGGATGCTGGTTACAGGTGGGAATGAGTTTGGTGGTGTTAGCTGTGAGGAGTCATTTCTGGGGCAGTGGGAGCCCCAGGAGAAGGTTAAACAAGGGAGCTCGCCTGGCAGAATCCTTCTGGAAGCCAGCCTGGGCTTTTCAAATAAAGACACCGTTTCTCTGGTGCTCAATTCTTGCTGTGCCCAGAAAGAGAATGATGTATGAACAGTACTACATCAAAGAAGTAGCTACATCCATAAACTAGTTCTTCAGTCTGCACTTAACCCCTCAAAATGCTAATTGTTATCTTACAGCTCAGTTCAAGAGAGAGAAATGCAGTGTGTACTTCCTTAGACAGTGAAAATAAGGTATAAAATCAACAAACACTACAAACACACCCCTTTTTGACAAACATGACAAATGCATCCCTTTACAATCTTTATACTGAAGAAATATCTTAGATGCTAAACATCCAAAACCTACATTAACCTTGTGCATTAAGACAGTGCTCATGTTTACACTGTTCTTTTAATCCTGTAAAATAATTTCATACTGTGTAGATCAGTTTGGGTGTATTTTTCATCCTAATGTATTCAGACTTTGCAGGCTCAATTAAGTCTGAAAATTATATACTCATTTTCTAAGCTTTTTTACCCCCCTCAATTAAGATGCAGTTTAAAGTTTGCCATTTTATATAATGATAAAATGTAATTTTATAGTTAGTGGACAGCTCAATATGCAATTATCTGTTTTCAAAATCAATTAAAAGAGTCGTTTTCTGAAAACCTGCCTGAGAAGGTCACACTGTTCCATAAAAAGCTACTGTTCCAGTTACAAGTGCTCCTAAATGTTCACCTTTTGATGAAGCTTGCTTCCAGGCACTGATAATTGTGCTAAATATTCGGTGTGTTAAGATATTTTCATGTGTCTAGCTGCTCTAAATGTGCAAGAAATTTGGAAAAAAAAAAGGAAAAAGTATTTAAATATTTGTCCAAGTAAATATTGAGGCCTGAATATTTTGAATCTAATTGTTTTGGTCTGGTGTCTGAGAAAGGTAAATTATAACATTCCATTTATTTACAGCAAGCATTGACTATGATGAATTATTTATCTAGAGGTGGAAAGGCCAAGCAGTATACTGAAGAAGGCCATGTGGAGATGTGGGCAATTGAAGAATGAGAGAGGAGGGTGTATTTCATTTGTAGGCTGAAATGCAAGTAACAACTGTCTACTGTTAAAGAGGTGCTCAACTTCTGCAATATGCCCAGGACAAAGTCTGCACATACCTCTTCCCTGCCTCCCAAATGGGATGAATGCTCTGGGGAGTCTTTCTGTGGGGGGAGCACAGCAGGGATGGTACTTTCCTGAACAAATTCACACAGTTTCCAGTGCAGTGTTCACCTAAGTCTGCATCCCTATATCTCACTATCTCATTTTGAACTTCTAACTATCAGGAAATCCAGTTCTTAACAAATAATATTTCAGCGCTTTTCTTGGGACAGTGTAAGGATGATTCACTTGTCAGGAACTTACCAACAAAGGGGATTTACAATAGCAAAGGTGTGGAGAAGATAAACAGCAAAGATAAACATTGCCCTTCTTTTGAAGCAGTGTAATTTCTTTAAAAATAGTGGTTTATGTGTCTTGGAGTTGCTTCTTTATTTAGCAGTGTTTACAGTCTGTGAGGTTTTATGTTTTCAGAAATGTGGGTACCTGCATCAGGCTGTCTGCCTTTGTCTGAGCGCCAGTGCAGGACTGTTAGTTACTGAAATAGCATTTTCTAGACCTGAGAGAAGTGTCAGCAGTTTGTTTCTGGCCATGCCCTCTCTTCCTCTACAACGAGCAGATCTGTCACATGAGTTAATTTAGTAAGTAACTGCAGCATGTCATGGAAACAACCTGATCACCTGCAGGTCTTCAGTAGTCTTTAAATTTAGTTACATGAGGGTTTAAAATGCCCTCATGTAATGAAACTAAAATAGATTACTGTTAGTCTAAATTACATAGGTGACAATGTACCATGATATCCATCACATGCTAACTTTTTTTTAATTATTATTAATTTACTCATCTATGTCAAACGACATCTTATTGTTTTGGAATTGAATTTGAAAGCACCAAATGAAATCTAAAATTGATGGGAATTACCTTTTGATCTCTTTTACACACGTGTATAGATAGATAGATATGCATATGTATGTGTGTATGTATCTCTGTGTTTATATATATATAAAAATATATATATATTTGGAAAATCAGACAATGCCTTCATTTATGACATCTTTAATCCTGAATTTATGAATGTTTTGGGATTTGTTTGTTTGGTTTTGATTTTGGTTGTTTTTTTTTTAATATGGAAAAAATAATTCCCAATAAAGAGCTTTATAAATGTTTATTTCTTGAAAAGGGAGTCCAGATAGTGCAAAGCAGAGGACTGACGATAGGATTGTACATAAATCCGAGGATTTGGGCTTCAGCCTTCAGCCTAGTGTGACACAAGAATTTTCAGTGTGTATCTGTGCCACCCATGTGTGCTTTGGTATTTCTGCCGTTAATATAGACCTGTGTTCTTGTAATTGGGTCTTGGATTTTAAATCAGCTGGAAAATGGGAAAATATTAAAGGAGAAATTAAAAAATACTGGAAGAGCAGTAATACTTCTAAGAACACTTGAGGAGTTCTATTTTCTGTAATGTGTTAAAAACATCTTAACTTGGATTTTTAAAATTATTTTAAAATAAAATATGTGCTTTTAGGACATTAAAAAAAAAGCTCGGTGATCATCACTTGGGCAGTGCCTGGGTGGCTGTGTGCCAGAGAGCCAGCAGTGGGTTTGCTTTCCAGGCTGCACCTTTTGTTCCCCAGAGCAGCGGGGAATGGCAGCAATGCGGATGCAGCAGTTTAGCTCCTGGGCACAAAGGGATCCTTAATACCAATTAAAAAGCAGACTTAATGAGTACCAAAAGCAGCCCCCAAGCCAGGCCTCCTTAGCTAAAAAAAGATGGGAAAGCAACATGTTGTAGGAAATGATGGAATTTTGAAAATCCCCTAAGAAACAGGGGAACACCCTGCTGCATCCTCAGCTCTCCCTCTGCTAAAAGCAAAGCTGTGTTAAAATACAGGGGAGTAACTGGTGGAACTGCCCCATTTGGAAAGTGGCTTTTAGCTAGCTGGGGGACTGTTTGTGGTCAGTATGTTATTTCTAACTAAAATGGCACTTCATAAAAATAACAAATTGTTGGCAACCATTGCTCTTTGAATTCTATTTCTAGTTCTAGTCTCTATTTCTGTTCCTCTTGGTTGCTTTTCTCCTAACAAATCAAACTTCAGGATTGCAGCAGGAAATTTAGATTTAACCTCAAGAGTCAATGTTTTGTCTCATGTCTGCTCTAATGCGATACAGATGTTGGAACTGCTGTACGTAACTCAAGATTTTATTGAACTAGCCCTCCCTGCCTAATAGAAAACATAGCTAACTGGAGTCACATTAAACACAGATCACTCTGAAGGCACTAAACCTGTGAATTTTAGAAATACATTCACAAAATACTTGGGATATTACTTCAATTGCACATCCTTCAGCTGTTTGATAGGGAGTTTCTACTACGCTAAAGGAGCAGAGCTCTTTATCTTACTTGTTTTAAAAAGCAAAACCAAGAAGTAAGCATGAAAAAAATGTGATAGCTGAAATTATTTACAGGCTGGATATTCGGTTTTTTCTGTTCTTTTTCCCTTCTCTTTAAAAATAACCAGCAAGACTAGAGAGATAGATTATCTGTTGCATCCCTTTTTACTTCTCCATCAATCCTGATCTCTGCTAGAGATTTTAGTTTTCCTTCTCTTGAGTTACCATTGTGGCCAGAGTGTGCTAAATGTTTGGATGTGTCTTTGATGAGGACTGAACAGTAAACACTGACATTTCTCAAGACTCTGCTATGCCATGTTAACCCCAGTACAAAGTCATCTGAAATCAGCTCTTTCCTCTATTTCTAATAATGAGATTAAAGTTTTCTACTTTTCTGTACCAACAGTAGACTGTGTTTCTTAAATGAGATTTTTTTTTAGGGCAGCACCAGAAGGTTTAGCACATCAGAGTGCTTTTATTGCACATAACCAAATAGGAATTATGTATTAATTTAGTGCACTAAACCCAATCCTCATGCCTTATAATATATGAAATGTGCTACCCAGAACAATCTCCAAGCAGCAAATAGACCAGGGAAAAGCCTTCAATACACAGAAGGTAGTGGTGTGGGAAAACCAACCCAAGAGCTCTACAGGAAAACACAGAGATTAAAAAAGTCTTATGTATGTTTTCACCTAGTTAGGCTGACTGATATGGTGGCTTTTTTTGTTTGAACCTTGAACTTCCACTTCTTACTGGAGTCTTCTTTGACCAACGTGTTTTGGATGTGGGTGTTAGAGGGGGTACAACTGGGTCTTCAGGCAACTCTGGGGCTGCTGACAGCTGTGTTGATAATGCCAAGAGCAGTGCAGAGAGACACAGTGTTAGCAAAGGCGAACTCCTTGTGTTTGGGGGGTTAAAGCTGAGCTCCAGAAAGGTCACACCTGTATTAAAAAAAAATAGTAAAAAGCCCTCACTCATTCAAACAATGGACATATCATGAAAATTAATTCATTTTAGCTATTGTATCAGCAAAACAGATCATTAGTTGACCCTTAATATACTGAACGATAAATATGTTTTTCCCCAGTAATGTGAACAGTGCTGTTTGAGGTTAATTGTCTTTCTGTATTCCACTGGAAGGCTTTTGGTGCCAGACTTGGGTTTTTTTCTACATAGACAGCAGCTCAAGGAAAATACGGCTGTCCTGGGTCCAGCAGAGGAACCTGTATGAAAAATAATTGGTCCTACCTATTAGCTACATCACAATTTTTAAAATCCTTTCTGATCTTGTCACTTGTTATACAAGAAAATCTGTATCAGCAACTATTTCTAGCAGCTAACTTCTGAAAAAAAAGAGGAAGGTTTTATTATTGCCTAAAGCTTCCAAATTCAGTTTGTATCCTATAATGAGTACAGGAATACCGAGTCATTTTTAAAATAGCAGATTAGCTCTGTTATCGTATAAGAAAACTCTGAGGTCATCAGTGTAGCATTACATATTAATCTTTTTCTCTTCCAGGCTTCAGTTTATTTCTTTCATTTCCACAAACACTATACAATATTCACAGGTAAGTTAATTAACATTAAGTTCTATTCCCTCCCATTTAATTATGTATATTTAAGGGTTTCCTCAATTAGAAATAAATGTTATGCTTGAAATAGCCTAGCTCCTTCATCCAGATGATGTCCTGACAACGTAGTAAAAGGTTTTTCTGGTCAGTTTTCAGAATCTGACTGGTTTCTTTTCCATGTTTACAACTCTCCCCTTTTTCTTTCACTTGCCATTCTCCAGGCAGTCTCACAGTGGTCCTGCACAGTAAACTGATAAAAGCTCTGTAGTTAGAAACATTGTGTTTTATTTGCAATCAAATGTGATTTGTAACTTCTGCCTGCACTAAGTAAAATTCTGTAGCTGATCATCCTACACTCAGTGAAATACTTCATTGTCTTCCAGGTCCTTCTGTAAAACTCTCCTCTGTATGAAGTCTGCAGATAATTGCTATCAGATATAAGCTAGGCAGGTGGCAAGCTGTGATTACATCTAAGAGCTGGCTTGCTCCACCTAGGAATTTTATCCACAGTTATACTCTGATGGCCTATTTTTATTAACGCAGCCTGCCTTCCACTAGTATTTGATGGCTCATTTCACTCATTTGTCACTTGAGGTCTCTCAGGTCCTAAGTGTCCCGGAGGAGGGACTGTCACTGCCCATCTTCAGGAATTAGTGAAAATTTACACAAACATTTAAATTTTGAAGAGACTATAGCACAATATCTCATTGCTCCTACACAGCCCTTTTCCAGTTGCGGTACTCAATATAGTTAATAAAAGCATGAACAGCCTTGAGTTTGAGGCAGGAAGAATGGGGAGTCAGGAGATGTGGGGCAGGAAAAGCTGAGCACTTGCAGAAAGGCTGGGCTGTGGGGCAGGGGACTTGGAATCAGTGGGGCAGGGGACTCGGAACCAGTAGGGCAAGGGACTCTGTTTTGGGGACGACTGAGTAAAGGAGGGAAGCACCTTGTGCATGTCAGCCCCTGGCAGTAGCAGCATTTGCCCCAGTAAATATTTCAGTTTTGTTTTCCTTCCTTTCATGTCAGGAATTTTGTTTAGTGTTTTCCTTTTCAAGTCATCATTCGACAGAGAAAGATATTTCTTGGATTTTTGTCTAGCTGTTTCTATAAATACATATGTTCAGAGATTTTAAGCAGGACGTTTCCCAGTACACTTCAAACACAGAATTGCTCTTCTGAACTAGTGGTGTGAAGGAATGGTTTCATGGTAGTGAACTTTAGTAAATTAAACCTCCTACTCCTTTCATAACCTCAGAATGAGGTTTGCCTGAGTGAGAAAGATGCAAGATACAGGTAAAAGCTGTTGACCTTACAGTTACCATTTTCCTAAATTATGTAAAAGGCAGTAATTTACCACCTTTAATAGCACTACCTTTAAAAGCCAGCTTAAAATATCCAAGAAAACACAATGCATCATTAATTTTCCTGTACTCTAATTAGCCAAAAAAGCCTCCCCTTTAGGCTGTACTTTGACAATAGTACAGTATTGTCAAGCAGCATCACCTCTAGACCTAAACAACAGGAATACCTGCAAGCCACATGCTTGACTCTTCTGCCACTGAAAACACGGGGTGTATTGACTGAAACAATTTCATGTCTCATAAGTTTCATCCTCTATTTTGAATTCACAGCATGCCTGCATACTTGAGAGTACTGCAGCTCACTTCACGTGAGTTTAGTGGTCCATTGCCAGGCAATGGTGAGCAGGTGAAGCTGACCAGGAGCTATGTGAATAAATCAGTATAATTTAACCCCAGAAAAAATGTTACTTGGGCATACTACAGTTTCTTGAAAAATGTCTGCACATTTGCACAGGTAGCTATGTTGCAAGATGAACTCCTGGGCTGAGTTAGGCTAGAGGTTGAAGTTACTGTGTGGAAATAGAATGGATAAATTTTCTTACTCCATAAAATTATTGTATTTTCTAACAGAGCACATTTAAAGAAAACACTGAAGCATGACTCTCTGTCTGAAGGACTCCTACCTCTTGTGTCACCTCTGTTGCTGTTCGTTCTTCTTACAGTCTGGGTGGTTTTATCTCCAAGCAACATATTAGCAAAGCAACCAAGGCTGTTTTTATGGATGGTTGGAGTTGCTTTCTCAAATGTTATTGTAAGTATATTTGAGGTGAGATATTATTTAGAGATAGCTTATTTAGAGATAGCTTTTTATTTTTATGTGAATAAACAGAAGGGGACAGAAAATGTAGCTAAAATCAGCACAGTCACTCAGCTCTTCTACCTCTATATTACGCTCTGTCTTATAGAAATACACCACAACACTTGTCTGGACTAGAGACATTTACAGTACTGAAATACCTACTCTGCCACAGCATAACACTTTCATGAGGGTTCTGGGATTTTTTTGTTTTGTTTTTTTTGATGGTGGGTTTTTTTGTTTTCATTTGGTTTGGTTTTTTGTGGGGGTTTTTTTGAGGGTTTATGACAACCCTAGGGAGGCCGTACTTCAGAAATATACCAGGCAGAATGGAGGATTTGTCAAAGTAAAAGAAAAGTCAAAACAGGCACAGATTTATTAGCAAGAGTAGAGAGTTTGTAGCTTTCCCTTACTCTTGTGCCCATTAGTGTTGTACATGTATTCCTGTATCCTGCAGTTCAGCTGATCCTACATTTTCCTTTCACTGCTTAGAATAAGGCCATACCATTGACAGCATGTTTTAGGGAAAGATGTGAAGAGATGCAGTGGCCTCGTGATGGCTCTCTGCCCACAGATTAGTTTTTCCTATACCACATCATTGTGACCATTTTCCCCCCTTTAATGCCTATGAGGCAACATAAGCCTCCATGAAGTACCAGCATGGGCAGCCAGACAGTGGTGCTGAGCACTGCAGGTAACCCAGGGCTTTATTCTCTGGAGGAAGCCCTTTGCCTCTCTTGCCAGGAGAGTAGCCAAGCAGAAAGGTGTTTCTCCATTTAAGCTAAAAATACCCTAGAGGATAGTGCCTAGTGTCATCTTAGGAAAATAGCCTCCAACACCATCTAAAACTGTGTCACTGAGCAATGCTACCTCCGATTTAAAAAGTGAAAGACTTGAAGTGCCTTGCATTATGAGAGACATCTTAAAAATGTGGGATTTTAAAAGAGAAAGCATAACCCCTCTAGAAACTTGTTTTCAGGAATGGAAAAGAAATCGTAATTGTGATGTTTGTTAGATGTATGCTATAAATGTACTTTTCTGAGGGTCACAAATCAAACAGTTCCATCTTAAGGACTTAATCTCATAAAAATGAGGTTATTTTCAGATGTGTTAAGTTTTATTGTATGCATTGTTCATTACCTAATCTACCCCTTTTTCTTAAAAGAATAGCATAGATTCCAAAATGAGAAATAAAATTATTTTATGCCAGTGGGGAAAATGCTTTCAGAGTTTGGCAGATGGCAGTTTATGCACATACATCTTAACCAACCAAGAGTGATTGTGGCAGGATGCTTGCGGAAGAAAAACAGTAAGGCAAACCAAAAGTTTCTTTATAGACTGCAGTTTATCAGACATTGTGTGCAGTATATATTCTTCTAGCCTTGTTTTTTCTTTTCCCAAAACGCATACTGCAGTGTTGGAGGTTCATGTGAATTAAAAATGTATGCATGTTAGCTGAAATTTTTAACATTTTAAAAGCAAGCATTAAAAATGTATGGGTGTTAGTTGGAATTTATAACATTTTAAAGTTGAAAAACAAGCCTCTATTTCCTTTCACCTCCACTGGTCCCTTATACACACGTTTTTTCCAGCATCAGAGTAAGGCTTGTCACGACAATACTTTTCTTCTCCTTGATAGCCTGACACACTGGGTTTCCATTATCTGCTCTGCAGACCACAAATTGCAGCCCACGTTTCTCTACCTGCCAGTATCTTGAACTTCTCATGCCTTTGACAACATATTTGGTCACCTAGCAGATCCCCTAAGCTAAATGCCTGGTCTCAGACTTGGTCTCGCAGCCACTCAGTGTCAGGGCAAGTAGGGAGCGGGCAGAAAGGTGGGCTATATCCAGCATTTTTGGTTAAACTAAGAAAGTAAGTCCTCCAAGGCCTAAAAAAGGAAAGCTGCTTACCCATGAGAGGAGGACTTCTTTTCCCAGTCCCCGCAGCTGGCAGTGGGACTGCCTGTGGATTGACTACCTCTCTTGCCGGGAAGCTGACCTGGCTTTGAGATTTGTTCATACGGCAAGTGTCACAAGTATCCAGGTCTGAGCAAACCACCACAGAGCGCAGCTGCCACAGCTCCCGCATAGGAAGCCCTCAGAGGCACGTGTTGGAGTCCAGGAGGAGTGATGGAGTGGGTAAGTCCCATGGAGGGCAGTTGAGCCATCCCCATAGCAGGAGTGCAGTGGCTGACGTGGTGGCTGCCATGATGAGCTGGAGCAGCTCAGACTCATGAGATGCTTCTTGAGGAACGTTTCCAGGGAAAATGGTAAGGGAGAAGACATTAAGGCCCTACTCAGGGGCACAGACCACAGCTGCTAGAGGATTAACTTCAGCAGGGCCAGGGAAGCACTGAAAGGCATAGGCGAGGGGGACGGAAAAGCACAGGGCACAGTCCCTTACCTCTTCTTTCCCATTTCCCTATCCAGACACCAGTGCTTTCATCTCCTAATGCTGTTTTTGCCTCACTTGTAGTGTCAGTCAGTGCTTCAGGACCAAGGGAAAAAAGGAATTGAGGGAGGATCGGAGAGCATAGTCCATTTTGCAGTCCTGTGATACACTGAAGGTGAATTGCTCCAAATATTAATAAGCGATCTTTATGAAAAATCCAGTACTGTACTTAACATGGTATACTAATGGTTTAAAACAATGTGAAATTCAACCTCTGGACAGGTGCAATTATTTAGCAGAAAAATTATAGCATATAGATTGCTTTAGCAATTTCTGATACCCTCTGGAATGATTCCCAAAGGACCCATAAAACTAGTGGTATTAAAAAAATTCACAATCAATACTGAGAATGCATTGTAAATGCAAATATTAGCCTTAGGTACAAATGCTTACTTCTTCCATTATTGGAAGTTAATTCTTTTTCATGGTTTATTTTTGCATTCTTCAGCTTCCACAGAACGGGCAGTAAAGCCAGTATTTTTTCGCTACGGTCAGACTCCTACTGCTCCTGTCGTAGGGATTTCAGGCACTGCACAGGGAATGAGTTTTTCATTCTTCTACTTTTTTCAGGGTGCATAAAATCTATTTTTAACCACATTTCAATTTTGAGTGAAACTTAAATGGGTAAAATATTTCAGATGTGCCTAAATTCCTTTTTATTTTTGTAAAGGGCATGGTGTATATGAGACACATTTCTTAAGGAGCCTAAACCAGGCAAAACACTTCGGTGTGCTTAACTGGTTTTAAAATGCTGAACTTCAAGTGAGTTCATCTCATTAGGTTTCAAGAACTCAGTAGAATTAAGCTAATTGCTTTCAGTTAAATCATGCACCATATAGTCATTTTTTCCATCATTCTGAGTGGGATCCCTTTCTCTGGGCCCCCAACTACATCTCCAGGGAATCTGCTGCCATGACTGAGCCAAGAAAATGGTGTTTTAGTACATGAAGGAGTGCTAGAAAAGAAAAACGGGATTTGAAAGTGTCATATATTGTATTCCCTGCCTTCTATACAATGAAGCAGAAGACATTTCTGTCATGGCATGTGATTAAAGTACCATTATGCTCTCCCAGTGATTAAGTGGTGGCACATTTGATTTGGGATCACAACTTTACGAGCCTCTGTAAAAACATAAGGTGGCAAACAAACTCCCCTTTTGTGAAGATGTGCTTTGGCTTATGAAGTGTGTCAAAACACTGTCTCTAGAAAAGTGTGTATTTTAAATTACTTGTAATAATGTCCTTTAGGACTTACAGTGAGGCACAAAGATGCACCTATAGTAATCTTCTCACCAGAAACAAGCCCCATTTTTGAACTCTAGCCTTGTTTTCCCCTCATCCAAAGCAAACCACAGAGAAAATGGATGTACTTTTACTTGGACTCCCAGGACTGACCCAGCACTTCTCACCTGGCCCCTTTTGCTCCAACAGTGCAAGGTGATCATCTGCCAGATGAGCGGCACCCGGCCGGAGCTTTTCCACTGGTTCCTGTTGCCGCTGGCACTGGTGGTGTACGCAGCCATCTCCGGGCTGCTGGGCTGGATGGAAGAAGCTGTTCTTGCTGTGTTCACTGCCCTGGTCACGGCTGCCCACGTGCACTACGGGGTCTGCGTGGTGAGCGGGTGCCTCCGAAGCAGCCACGGAAGAGCTGCCCTGGGGCGGGCAGGAAGATGGGGTCTGGGAGCGGTTTCTAGTTGGGGTGGTGTCTGGGAGTCTGAAAGTTCAATTAGGGTTTTTTTTTCCTTTGTGTTTTTTTATTTAGTCTAAAGTTAAGTCAGTTTATTATAGGCAGTGCCTTTTTGCAACAACTTCAGTGACTTGAATTTTTCCAATGTAGCCAAATGGTTTTGGCTTTAAACCCATCACAATCAGAATATTTATGGACTGGTTTTATGTAGCAGCTGACCCATGTGGCATGAACACTACCACCCCTTTTTTTGGCCTTTCTTCTTCCTGAGGTCACCTGACTGAAAAACTAGCAAGGTAAAATGCAAAGTGCCATGAATAGAATTAATAAAATAAGGCCAACTTTGCTTTGAATCTGCGGGCAAAATAGCTGTTTAATTTCTAATCTTTTCCTGGCCCTCTGTTAGCATCTCTCAAGCTGGAGACATGAACAGTTTTTCCAGTTCATCAGTCTTACTAGTGCATTTTTGTGTCTGCTAGATCTCAGACTTGTCATTTATTGTCATCTGAATTACTGCTTAAATTCATTTTTACTTTGCTGATGCCCTCTTCTCTGAATTGTCAAATAATCCTTTAGCAAGTCTTTTCATGGGGATTTGCTTTTAGATAAAATACCTAGCATAGCAAAAATCTCATTTCAGAGGGAGTTGTTCAGCATTCTTTACGACACACCATTGGGATGTAAGGATTTTCTTTGAAAGAAGACGTGTCAGCAGACATTGGTGTCATAGTAGAGTCTACCCCAGCATCAATATGGGCCAATTGGTGAGGGTCAGAATGGAAAATACCTGGTCAAAGTTCACTATTGACTGAGAGGGCTCAGCTCCATCACAGCTTATTTCATCTGTGAATCTGGTCTGTAGCAAATTAACTTCCCATCAGTGTGATGCAAGAGGAATGTAAGGACCACAGCTCTCTTGTTTGAATACTTGCAGGTCCTTGTGTACTTGTAGGTCCCCAAGTACACTAAGACTGTGGTTGGGTCCTCCCCCCTCTGACTGGGAAAGGAAAGGCAGTGAATTGTGAAGCACGTACCAAACAGGCTGCTAATCTCCATGATTTCTCTTTAGGGTAGGCAGCTGAGTGAGCACTTGAACATTTACATCTTTTCCCTGAAGAAACGCATCCAAGAGTGAACACCTGCACTATGATCAGACTGTAACACTTACGTGGAGATCTGCAACTCTTCTGATGTGATAAACAGTTGGAATTAATCTGATTAAAATAACCAAAGAATAGAACAGCACAGATATCTGAACCACTGCGACAATGAGCTATGCAGCAAGATGCTTCATCTCAGAGGAAGATTCCTGTCCAGCAGAGAAGTGTTTACCAAGTTGTTCTGCTGCTAACATTTTTTCTCTTCTAACACTAATGCTGTGTTACTGGCCTCTCTGAAGCTTTTGTCTTCCTCCTCCTTGCCATTTTGTCCAAAGTCCTGGATAAATTCATGCCGGGTTACAAAAGCTTCTTGGTGGTTTATAACCAGCACTGGTTTTGCCCAGCCTAGTCACCAGTGGGACCCCAGCAATGCAAACACTCCCTGTATGTCCTTCTCACTCAGACATCTGTGCCTGCTTCATTTTCCATATTTATTTTCTCACAACTCATTTCTTCCATACAACCTCCTGAAAGGCTTATGCACATTCAGTCTTTTCCTCACCTCAAATGAATGTGTGAAGACAAGAGAATGAGCTGAGAAAGCTATGGGTAAAGTGTTTTTGAAATGTACGGGTTTTTTCCCATTCTCAGCATTAAGATGAGTCTCAGCTGACCTGTATCTGTCAGAAATGCAGGCTCTGTACAGCAGCAGCTGACCTTTATATTTATTTCCTAGGCAGTAACAAGCACATTGTTGATATTTCAGTAGCAATGAGCAATATACTCTACAAAGGTAACCAGCTGAAAATAAATTTGGCCAGCAAACCTTCAAAGATTCACACATTTCACTGCAAAACTAGTTTAGGTCAAACATTGTGTTTGAGTGCAAAATGCAAAACAAACCATTATTTGCCTGTGTGCTTGAAGCAAATTCTTGTGGGTTTAAAAAAAAAGACAAAAGAAAAAGAAACAAGAGTTTTTTTTTTTCAAATGTTACACATTTGCATGCAGATGTAAACTGCTCACTTCATCTATAATACACGTAGGTTTTCTGCATGCCTTAGAGGAAGGAGTAAGAATTTGAGTTTCATCTCTTTTCATATGCTGCCCTAGCCAGAGGGACTTTGTGATCTTGAAGCACTAATGAAACAATCTGTCCATTCCCCAAGGTAAGCATGAGATTACATTTGTTGCACAAAGGGATGTGATTGACAGACTGGCATATTTATTAACTATTTTGCTTGCCAAAAGCCAGGTAAAAGCACAATTGTTGAGCTGCTAAGGCTTAAGTTCACCTTTTTCAGTTCTTAGACCATTTCTCTGGGTTTATCACTAGCCTGATCATCCCCCCCCCATTAACTTACCCTTATATCAGTAGCTCCTATTAGTATTTTCAGCTGAGCACTGACTAGTCATATGAACAGCTTCAATTTAAGCTGGTGCTGCCTGTTACAGTAGTTGCCCTCCCACAACATCAGCAGGTGATTTCCCCTGGCAGCCCTTCCTGTGGTGCCAGGGGACAGGCCTGCACCAGCTTCCCCTCATCACAAACCAGAAATCCACGCCGACTGGGAAGGTTTCTTGTGATTTGAAAGTATGCATGTTCCACCTACCAAATGAGCATGTTGAGGGTCCCACCCCAGAAATGAACACGAGACTACAGTCACAGTTCAAGCAGCTTAAGGTTTGAGTTAGGCAGAGGGGACTGGGATCCTGTTAATGCAGAGTCAGAGGTTTTTCCAAGAGCCCTGCAGGGAAGGGAGGCTCCCATGCCCTTTGGTACTACTGTGGTCCAGCTCCAAGGGACATCTTCCAGCTTTCCTCCCCACTGGTGTGGTAGGCATGCCCCTATCCTGCATGATGCCCAGGGAGCGTGGGGTGTCCACCAAGGCACTCCCTAAGGACTCTCTCAGAATAAGTCTGAAGGCTGGTTATTTAATGAAGTTTGCTAAAAAAGGCAGTTTGTGTTGAAGGGGAATGACAAGTTTGATGTTGTTGCATGCACCCAGCAGTCTCAGTGTTTGATGGAATTAAATACTACATCCAATACCAGAGACATAAAAGTCTCACCTACTTTATAAAGGAAGTTTATATTTCACCCTTCCATCACAAGTGTCTGGAGGAAGTTCTGATGAGAAAAGAATTAGAATACAATAAACGAAATTACCTCTAAATTGGTTGTACTGGAGAAACTCTGTGGACAGACTTCTCTTTTATGTCTGTCTTGCACTTAATTAGGAAACAGCTGGAAATAAGGGTCACAGAAGCAGCACTATTTGATGCACTGTAATGGAGTATTTTGAAATATTCATTAAATGAAATTATAAAACTTGAAATACCACAACCTGCCTGCACTTGTACCTTTCTAAAGAGAAATACAACGTCACTTTTTAAGGACATTAAGCTCTGGCCAGGTTTTTCACCTTCTGTATGAAAACATGGCAAATAATTTTATTTTTCCTTTTTAAAGCAACTTGTCACTACAATCTCTATAAAGACATATATAAAAAGAAATCATGTATTGCACAGTGTATATATTGAGTTTTTAGCCATCCTAGATGGTAGCTGGTTCAATGAACAGGAATAAAAAGGCTTTGCTCATAGGGTGGTACGTTCACAGATTTATTTTGCAAAGTCAGATAACTATGTAGATGACCTAATAGTCTTAACAAAGATTTTTTTTTCTTGTTGCAACATTATGGCAGAATGTTTTCAACTATTTTAACTGGAAAATAGGTACCTTTTTTATGCTTTTGAACATTTGCACTAGCCCAAAGACATGCCTCCCCACCAAGTCTTACAAAAAGCAACTCAAAAGAGCAGCTCTCCCAGGTTTGAACGCCTGGGTTGGAAATGGGCTCCTCCATCCCTGCTTCATCCTACCCCCTCAATTAGAAACCTTCCCTGAGCAGGGCTAAGCAAAAATTTGGCCTCAGCCCCAGGAATACCTAATAGCAGCAGGGCCCAGGCTGGTGGCACACAACCATGGCACAAAGGGATCCTGAACCAAGGCTCGAAGCCTCGGAGATTGAGCAGCAACTACTGCGGCAACATTGCTCGTGCTGCAAAAGATCAGAGCAGTGAGAATTACAATGAAGTTTCCCCCCTTTTATTCCAAAAAGCCTAATACTTTAATCTGAAACGCAGGCAGCTTTTAGGTACTGCACTGAAGATTCATCCTTGAATACCTGGCCACTGCAGGAAAGTCCACTGGGAGTTTCAGTGCCCTTGCTGTAGTACTCTCTTTGCCTCCTGGCTGCTGCCAATTTTGCTGTTGTATCAAAACTGATACACAAGAGATTTAGTACTCTGAAATCCGAAAGCATTTACCATAAAGAAAAATGTGCTGTTTACATGCACAGGCATACATGCATTTTCTTTTTTGATTTATAGAAGGGGATACAGTTGCTGAGCTCTTGGGGAAACAGATGGTACCCACACACACACACACAGGATAAGTGAACTTTTGGTTTTTTAATGCAGCTGCCTTTTTCTTCCTGCTCCCATATGCAGTCCCTGATGAATCAAAAATATGTATTCTATCCAGAAAAGTATTATTTTAGAATGTTCTGAATAGTCTCTAGAGCTAGACAGATTTTAACATATATTTTTTTATTAAATATGTAAAAAGATAAACGCAAGTCAAGTTATTCACATATTCAGACAAAAATCTACGCTATCATGCGACAATTCGTGGATAATGTAAAATGACTGATACATCTGAATAAGACTTCTTTTGTATCTATTATGCCATTACTTATCTATTTATAATTAACAATACATATGTTTACATTCCTTTCAGTTTACATTTAATATATAACCAAAGCTTTATGGTGTGCTATTTAGTAAAGGTAATTACAAATGCATATTAAAACCATAACAGAAGAATGGGTTACTCGCAGGGGATGGGGGGAGAAGGGCAACTCTTTCCCCTTTCAGAACACTGCTCTCCCCTCAGCACAGCCAAATTTCTAGTGCCCTCAAGGTATTTCACTGCCCCAGCTCCCTACATCAGTTACTCCCCCCTTGATACAAGCAGTGAGAGGGCTATGGTCCTCAGATTAGAAACAGGATATGAGGAATTTTCAGGAAATTAAGTGCAGCTTTTTAAAAAATTTTCTTTTTTTTTTTTTAATACGTGCTTCAAAAGAGAGAAGAGGAGAGAGGCACAACAGCCTGGCTATGAATCGTCCAGGGAGCTCAGCAACCCCAACCATTTGCACCTTTAGAAAAATGTTTTCCCTTGAAGTGCTCTCCATGCATCTGCTCAAGTATTAGCAGAAGGATGAATGGCAGTAAGCAGAGACTGATGCTGATGAAATTAGGTTTATAGCCTGATCCCAAACTCCTTGCCCCATCAGAGATCCCGTATAGGTTAAAGGACATTCTGGAATCTGGAAAAAAAATTAGTAACTGCTCTTCAACAGTATTATGAAGAACTACCATTTATTACAATGACAATTGTAATAAGTACATATGTTCTAATAAACACAAATACAACAAAAATGACAATTCCCCCATTGTGGTGATTCTTGGAAATACTTATTTTGGAATATACACATTTTTTAAATAATTAAACCAGACCTTATTTTTAACCAATTGAAACGGGAGAGGAAAGTGCTGGCCTGCAGGTTGCAAGTACTTTGACCTCATCACCTAGTAGGATGTGAGGTCAATACTGGATTGCAGGGCTAGCAAAACTTCAGCCTGCAGGGTCCAGAAACTCTTCTGCTGTGCAGGGGGAGGATTAAGGAACTGGAAATACTTGTTCTAGTGCTTAACAGTATTTTATATATTTTCGGTGGTGCAACACAACAGCAGGGTTCTCACACTTAACTAAGAGCCACTTAGCTGCAAAAGATTGATTAGGAATGGAAAACTGCATGTGTCATGCTTGTGTGTGTGCCCAGGGGTTGATTAATTGAAAACCTTTCCATGGAACCATAAGCTGGGAACTTACACTTTAGGAGCCTATGAACATCTAAAATGATTTAGCTGTTCAACAGGCTTTGGAGTTTTTCAGTGAATGCCAATTGGGATGGGATTTCCACGTACCTGCTAAATCAGCATAGCAATCTCCAGTTCAGAAGATCAAGTGAATACCAAGAATACCAAGCATTAAATAATCAGAGAGACTACAACACACAGTTTTATGAGAAGAACAAGGAATGCTTTATATACTCCAAGATACCACTGTTTATAAAATACCATCATTTAGAACAGGGTCATGGGACCACACTGGAAGGGAACACTCTCACTGCAGACATCTTCAGGGCCTTGATGAAGGAAGGTCAGCCCAGAGCAGAAGCTGCTCTGTCCCCTTAAGTTAGATGGTCCCCCTCTTATGTGTGCCCTGTCTCCAGGACTCCTCACTGCCTCTCCATGCTTTGGAAGCAGCCTCAAACCCGTGAGGTGTCCATCACTCACTTACATAGAGTTTGGGGAGGGGTTCAGCTGTTGCTGGTTTTTCCCCATACCTTGCACTAGTGAGAAAATTTCTGTCTTCCATACTTTTATGGATGGGGCAGTGAAGGGGAAAAAGAAAGCAAAATGAAATGGCTGGCCTACTTTGTCCTTTTCTGAGGGGTGGGAAGCCAAGGATGATGGCAGAAATCATGTCCTGCATCTACACTTGTGTCAAGGAGATTTCTCTCCTTCATCAGTACTGAGCTCTGTGGAGGCAGAGCTGCAGCTGGAGGCCGGGACTGGATTCCTCAGGAAGGAAGAAAAGCTGGGAAATGTCTGTTTACTAGTCAGGAAACTGGGAGGGTTTTCAAAAAACTTAAGTGGATGTCTGTTCCTCCAGAAATAAGCCAAAAAACATACCATGCAGCTTTCTAACATAGGGGTTTAAATCTCCCATTGAAACAGATGCTCTGCCTGTGAAGGCAGGAAAGGAATAAACATGAGAAACATGAGCATTTTCTTCCACAACACACCTCATCGTTATGGCTTGAGTATGACATCCACTGTATCCCTTTATTCCAATTGTTTGACCAAATTTATGCCCCAAGGCAGATGTACTAGAAAACGCAAAAGCACCACAAAGTGAGAAACACAGCTAGTGGTACGGAACTTCTTGCCACACAAAATGCCAATATAAATATGTTAGAACAAGTTACAAGTGTATCATACTTAAGACGAAAAAGAAAAAAAATAAATATATATATTTTTAAAGAGCAGAACAAATCTCAAGCAGCCAAGTGGTGAAGTTGCAGTGATGCACAGTAGGTGATGTAGCCCTACAACCTCTTGGGAAGATACACTGAAAGAGGACGTCTGCAAATGCATCTTGGCAAAGTATTGGTACAGAATGCAGTGGTTGGCTGGCACTCACTATGGTACATAAACGTTAATGGCAGACTGGGAGTGAACTGATTTCAAGTTTGAGGCCGCACATGTTCCATTTTCCAGAAGAAAGTTCTAACACAAAACGAAAATTGTCAGAGATGCTGCACGAGTCAGTACTCATCCTGCTGCTGGGGCTGTTCATGGACTTGCTCTTCACCTTCATGATCATCTGTGTGGCTCTCCTGTAGGGAGAAAAAGACCCCAAAACAGTCTTCAGTAGAAAGCACTCCTCATGTAATCCTGCCCCACGGTGCTCACTGTAGCACAAATCTTAACTTCTAATTTTCATGCAAGTAAGTACAAAAGGGGCTGTTACCTAAGAAAAGCAGTCTCTTGTAGTATTACAATAAAATGGATTTACTTTATTTTTAATCGAGGCATATGCAGTACTGATATTTCCTTAGAAAAAATGTCAGCTTTCAACATCACTGAAGGTCATCTGTTCTGGTAAGCGAACATTTTTAATAGTTAGACAGTGATATGCCAACAGTTAGATGCTGTATCATACAATCCTGATGTCCTCCCATTTTCAGTTTGTCCAAGGTTTTCTGAACCTGTTTGCTGTGGTTTTCACACAATCTTCAGTCTGGGTTTATATCACTAAATGGACATGACACTTGTGCTACCACCTGCTTTAAGAATTAAACACAGCCTCCTTTTTGAGGTCAGGCATACTACTTTCCTCAAAATAATACACCCACGCTAACTCCCAAAGGCTTGCATACACATTTTCTTGGGGAGGTGAGGGGGAAGAGTCCAGTATTCACTGATTTATAAAGCTACTGCTAAAATCACTAATCATCAAATAAGCACTTCCCATTTACAAATGGTTCTTATGCACCAAAGCTGTCCCTCTGAATATACATTCCCACTGAAAGACAAATCTGACTCAAGGTGATACCAGTTCGAAACAACTTCCAAGTTAGAGACAACAGACCTAGTATCCTGAGTTGACCTGGATGTTATCTGAGTTCAAAAAGTCTGGCTGACACTTAGAGCATCCCTTCTGGATTCCCATTAAGCACAGCTGCATTTACAGCTTTCCTCTCAAGTGGTTTCCATTTTTCCACAGCATGGTTCACTGAAAAGATCCCTCTCGCATATGCTCTGCCCTGCATTAGTACCACTCTGCCATTGGCAGCTCTGAAGGAAAACACTTTTCCAAGACACTGAGCTGCCATTCAACTGCATCCCCAGTCCGGTACCTGTGCAGAACTCTCCTGGCTCCCAGCAATTTCGGTAGAAGCAAGTGGCTTGAACAACAAACTTGAACACATCGATACTGCTAAGTTTTCAAATTTGAGGCAAAAATCAAAAGAGAAGTGAGGCCGTGATTTGACTTTTTCCACAATAGTTCAGAGTAGCTTATGAAATAAGCAAATTCGTTTCTGGCAATAACATATTTGTATTTCTAAAAGGCAAGAGCAGGAGAATAAGGCTCCTAATAGTTGCTGATACAATGGAAATAGTCAGCTGTTTACCACGAACAGAAACAGGCCAATTCCAATTGAAAGCAAGCTCTCTATCATTCAGGTACCATTTTCAGGTAGAAGCCACGTATCAGTCAGGACAACTGAAGTTTAGCGCCTTTTGGCCCCTTGGGGGGAATGATGCCCTTATTACATACAGTAGGTACATCATGTCAAAACAGCTTTGTGCACAGTACCTAAAAATTGCAACTTCTGTGACGGGCTGCAAGGGTGCAGGACTTGCAGAGAACAGAGTTTCACAGAGAGGAGCTGACAGCTGTGAGAACGTGGCCCTGCCTCTTGGGGTGAGAAAACTGAAGCTTGTTTAATGAGCAATGTTACCTTAACCCCATCTATCCTGACCCTCCTTATGAGTTGAGGTGATCTGCTCTGGAATGCACATGTTGCACAGACTCTCTGTATGCCCAGTTTATGTGATACCTCCATTAGAAAGCCCACTCATGTGGACTTTATAGGTCACATATACATGCTCCCTTTTCATTGATACAATAGGAAAAGCCTCTAACCATGGGAATTGGCTTGGGAATCTACTCCACAGCTCTGAAGAGGAGTGGTGGCTCCTCTCTTGCCAGGTCTACCTTTGATGGAAATAGTGAATCTTATGTGACTCCCTCAGAAGTCATTCTGAGACCTGGGATACATGCTTCTCAGTATGTATAGCTTGTATAAATACGTGAAATGGGAAAGACGAGAGTCACCATGCCCAGTTACTTTGGGACTGTGGAATCTCCTTGAATAGCATCCCCTAATAAGGGGATCTAATAGTGGAAGATCTATTTAGAACATTTATTTCTGGCTTGAGCCACATGACCATGGTCATCTCTGCCACCCATGCTGAGAGGTGCTCCCTTTTGACCCTTAAATCCATCTGCCTCAGGTGTGCCTGTAGATTGAAGAGCTAGACTATGAAAACCAGGTGTTGGGGAGAGTGGATCATTTTCCAAAAGCAGCAGCAGAGGAGTAGCTGCTAGAGCAGAAAGTTACCAAACCAACTGCATTTTGAGCAATTGTTCTAGGAAATTGAGATATCAAACTTGAGCAATTCTCCCAAATTCTACATGAACTGAACCAGAACAGTTCACGTAGGAAAGCAAAAGCTTTCCCAAGTTTCTGCTTTATGCCAAGACCCACATGTCTGTGTGTTTCATAACTACACACATAGCCTCTTCTTGTCCATCAGTCTGAAGCTCTCCTACTGTAATACCCTATGACCAAATGCTTTACACACTGAGATCTTGACACTGTCTATAGCAGTCATAGCATAAGAATTAGGAGCCACATCTTCTCACCAACCAAATGTAGCCTTTTTAGCACTGTTCTCTGTCAAGTTTGATGTTTTTGATGAAGAAGTAAGATTACAAATGAGCAATCTGTAATTAAAAATTACAATGGATTACAGACTGATCGGCCAAATGTTAAGTGACAGTAGCAGGTACTACATCCCTCTTGTGTAAACAGAGACAACGATGAGGTTTAAAACAGAACCGTAACAGAGAAAAGAAAAGGGAGCCTCTATGGACAAGGAACCCAAATGGATTGATATTTGTGCTGCTCAAACTCACCGAAATTGACAAGTCAAAAAAAAAAGAAATTGATCAGTCTTAAAAATTTAGCCCTTAGTGAATGAAGCAAAACAGAAGCTTATGAAGTGTTATGATTGAAAACACGGTATGAACTGGAATTCTGAAAAAAATAATTGCCCCACTCCCCATTCCAAGACATGAACCTGGTAAAAATCTCTTCAATGCAATACTACAACAATCAAACCTCTGGAGAATGCTTTTTATAGGGACTATGCTCTATACTTGCATTCTGAATAATTCTACACAAAATTCACATAACAGCCTCATGCTGGAGACTGGGAAAGACAAACTGCTGATACCAAGGGATTAACTGCAAAATGACGCAAGATGAAGAATTTAACTTGGGTCAAATTCATTACAGAGAGAGAGAGAAAAAAACACAAAAGAGACCTGAAAGGCAAGGCAGGACAATGAGAGAGTAAGGTCCCAACCTAAAAAGTAGGCAGGATCTGAATCAGCACCAAACCAGTCTTTGATTTAGTGCTAATGCACTGGGGTCCTTCCACAGCAAATTACAGTCCATCTGCTA
Source organism: Neopelma chrysocephalum (assembly GCF_003984885.1). Classification (NCBI taxonomy): domain Eukaryota; kingdom Metazoa; phylum Chordata; class Aves; order Passeriformes; family Pipridae; genus Neopelma; species Neopelma chrysocephalum. The sequence goes on from NW_020897689.1 coordinate 19,303,539, forward strand.
AGGTGAGGAGACCAAATCTTCCACCAAAAGATACAAGAAAATTGTGTGAGGAATGGCCTCTGTATTCCTCTCTGAAAGAGAATGCTCTCCTGCTGAAGTGACATACCCAGCCTCCCAACTGCAACCACATTTTTAGATAAAGGCACAGTTGTTGTATGTAGGCAGAGATGATGACTGCAACAGAGAATGGCTTGGAGGGAAGAAGCAGATAAAACACTAGGATATGGACTGAAGTTTTTGTAGAAAATTTTGTAATGTGTTCACCAGTAAGGAAAACTGCAGGGAGAAAAGCAACAAATGCATTCCTTGTGGAATCACTTTGCTATTTAAGCCAAGAGATAGACAGATGTGGCAGGGCTATGGGGAGAAGAGGGATTTTTATGGCTTTGCTTTATAAATAAATCACTGTTCTTGAATCCAGAAGACATTTTCTCTGACCACTATATATATGTAACACTTTCACCCTGTTATCACATGCCTGGTAAATTTGTCTTATTGTTTATCCCTGTGAAAATAATGGTTTCCTCCTCCTTTTCCTCTCTAGCACTTGTCCCGCACCACTGAACACATCCTCTTTCCCCTGTCACTTCTCATCTAAGTAGTAGCCCCTGTCAGCAGCAAGCTTGTGGCCCTCTTGCACCTAACTTTCAAACATTAATGCTCTACATCAGTCTTTTTTAGAAAAGCACGTGAATTAGTAGTTCCTTTTGCACTACTGATATAAAATTTTAAGTCAGTTGACTACTGCTGCAACAGCTTTCTGGAAACAGATATAAGACAGCCTATGGTGCCACAGTGTTGCCAAGAGATTAAGTTGATGCCTACACACTCTGGAGCCAAAGCCATCATCCACTGAAGGGTGAAGGGTCAATTGTCAGTACAATCCATACAGGGATTTAGTTAACATGAATGGGAGTAGTTCAGCTAAATCTTCACTGAATCATTAGCCCTGAATGTCTCAGAGGAATTTAACCAGCACCCTTTGCTGCTTCTTGCTTTGTTCAGTGTCCACAACACTAAGTCTAAGATGCAATGACATTCTTGCTTAATCTTGCAGACAATACATTTCTGAAATTTTGCTAATAGAGGATTATTGCATTTGCACAAGGAAGAATTTTGCCTATAGCAAGAGGATAAAAAATGCTAAAGAGCATTATCTCTGTAGATATAATCATGTACTTGGCAACCTGTACCATACATATTCCAACACTGCCACATGGGCTAGAGAAGGTTTGCAGCTGTAGACACTCAAAGCACCTCTGCCAGAATTTCTGTGATTTTCAACACATTGAAGAACACAAGTAAAAGAATTTATGCACACAGGGAGAAGATGAAAAAACAAAATTGAGGCTCAGAACCATATGAAGTCAATTTATAATTGTGACACAGACCCTCCCCTTTCAGATCAACATCAGCAAGTCCAGAATACAAAACCTACACTGAAAAGCAGGGAAAAGGAATCCTTTCCCCAAGCTGAAAAGCCTGCTGTTTGCAAATGCAAACTTCCTTTTTGGGGGGAGAAGTCATGGAAATTCATGGAAATCCTAGCTGCTACACTTCTGCTGACCTAAATATAGGACATGACTCAATACTGTACCAACAATTTTTTAAGAAATTAAGCTTTTTTGTTGAAATGAAAAACATTAAGCTTGAACTTACGTGTTCTTCTGAAGCATAAAGGACTTCCATTAGCCGATTGACAAGATCATTATTCTCTCCCCCGTGTTCCTGGCAGAGAAGTTCAATCTCCCTTAATTTGCCAAAGTAGAAATCCCTTTCCTTCTCCACACCTTCAAGTGCAAGTTTTAACGAATGTACCTGCATATAAACCAAGACATGATGCATCAGTTTTGAGGTGCACTACAGACAAAACAACTCGGTCTAAAATTATGCATGCTAAGCAATCTTACATACATATTCAATTGTATAGCTTAAAATGAAGTCCACTTTTTTTCTGAAGTGCTAGACTGAACCTTACACCATAGAGAGAACAGAAAATTGGGCTGCCCCATTACGCCTCTTGGATACATCTTAACCTTGATCCTTAAAGGTCAGTTTTCTCAGTGCCCTTTTATACTGAAGCCCAAAGCAGCAGTTCAGAAATCAGGGCTACTTCAGCCTTGTCTCCTAACAAGGCTGCCAGAAGTGTCACGTAATGGTAATTAATAAAACTTTCAGCTCAGTACTTGCATTGTTTTGCCTGTATTAATGTGTAGTTGTTCGGAAACCTACAATATCTCCTTGCCTAAAAACACACAGAATTAGCAGAAAAGCTCACAAAGGGAGTTGGTCTAGTTAGGAAATAAAAACGTCCTCTAGTTACAAATGCGAGTACTGCTGTGTTGGTTGGCCACCTCTCCTGTTCTGCCTCCCCACTTACCATACTACTATAGACCTGCATTTTGGCACTCTGGTGCCATGACTGGCTGCACCATGGACTTTCTGCTCTGACTGATGTGCTGTTTCTATCAACAAATTCTCTCAAAAGCTAAGTATCTTTCTCTTCTCAGCCTTGTTGTTCATGAGAGTCTTCAAGCTATACTGTCAGCCTCAATTTCACCACTAGGACTGCTGCAAATCATTTATGGGCAATGCAGCTGTTAATGATTAGGCTTCATATAAATCATGACAGATGTTGCAATATATTTTTTTACATATATACATACACATATATATATTTAGAAAAGAACAATTTTGTGGGAACATAACATATAAATTTTTGTCTAGCAGGTTATACACAATCAGGATAATGTGTAAGTGGCTCACAAATTTGGAGGACAGCAGTGTAAGAACCAACAGATATAATCACAGACAAAGCTGTCTATAGTAAACACACTGACCCCAATCACATCCAATTACAGCCAAATTAGCACTTTAAAGCCTGCAATTATACAAATTATTTTCTAAATAAAACATGCTAAATAAATCATATCAGACTACATTTCAGTGAACTGATGCAATTTAATAGAAAGTTCCGTGCTGCCAGTTCCACTGCAAGCTAATTTATTTTCTTCACTAGTAAAAATACCAGCAGAGTTCAAACAATGCTTTGACAGCCTACTAAATCCTAACGGGGTTTTTTTTCCATAACTGCTGAGCTAGTGATGCCTTTTTCTGACCTTTGTTTGCACTCTCAAAGGCATCAAGCAGCAGAACTGACCTGTTACCAGAGCAGGATCTCAGAGCATCTCATTTATGTACTAATCCATTTCTGACCAGCTGCCTGAGTGTCACACCCAAATCTTCCCTTGACAGTTTGAATCCATGATGGATATAATGATCAGGCACCTTAAATTAACTATTTTTTCACAAAAGTAGGAATAGCAAAATGGAACAGGAGTTTACAATATTCCGGTCTGTAGATGAAGACCTCACACTCAGGATGTGCCTTCTGGATCTGCCACAGCATACTGCTTGAGAGCAATGCCTGCACCCAGACAGAACAAGAATGTAACTGCTTCCAGATCTCTTGCTCTGTGCTTGCTAGAGCTTGGGAAAACAATGAACTTCAGCTGAAAAATTGGCAGCTAATAGCTCAGACCATCTCCCTATTCTGACCTATTTACTATGAAGACATTTTCCCCCTTTTTTATTTTTTCCCCCTTTTCTATTCTATCACATTTGCTCTGTTTGAAGAAATAAAACCATTAAACTATGCATACATACACAGTGTTAATTAGCTACAGTATAAACGCTGTTATAACCAAACCAGATATGCTTTTCTTCAGTTACATATCAGATACCTGTCTGTGCCACATGAATTCATATTTCTTCAGATATTTAGCACATCACATCTTACTTTTTCCTTCCATTAACATGCCAAAAGGCTGATACTGTAGGAACAGCATGCATCAATTCCCACGCTCTGCTTCTGGACCAAAAGGACCCCTCTGCAACCCAGTTAATGGGTGCAAAGGCAGCAGTTCTCACTAACTGGTCTTTTCTCTGATGGCACTTACTAATAACATGAATACTCACAGGGCTGCAGAACCAGGTTGGAGATGAAGTACAGCTGTAGGCACACAGCCAAGATGGTGCTGTTTTCAGAAACTTCGTGTGTACCCACATACAGTTAATGGTTCCTGGGACCATTCTCCATATGTAAAGGTCCCTTCTCTGTATGTAATGGCCCCGGGTTTGTGTTGTCTCCTCGGGCATGGAGACACTCATTGGGAGAGTGCTAGTTGGCACAGACCAAAGACACAGCAGGGACCACTTCAGTATTTTAATGCTATGGGTAATCAAGTTCCAGTGCAAAGTGACATTCCTTGGAAGTGTTTAATTTACTAGCACAGATCAAAGATAATTTTAAGAGAAACTTTAAGATTGTTGGGAGTCATTAAACTAGCAAATGTTAGGGACAGCTTACAATTATTGCAAATAGCTCATTAAGCTATGCTGTGGTAAAACACAGTGTACAGACACTCCCATTAGTTAACATTTTCCGCTACGAATCGCATGGAAGTTCAGATACTTCAATCTCCCTTAGCTGCTATCCATGAAAGGTCTGAAAAAAGGCTGTTACAGTTACAGAGGAATCTGATATCCAAGACACAATTCAACACTTCTTACTCCTAATAAAGACAGAAACTGGGTAAAAGTGCCTGCTGCCCTCATCTCCACAACTGCTGGAGAGTGGTAAAAACCAGGCAATTTGGCTCTTCCAGCATGTTCAGATGGGGGGTCAGGAAAACTTGGCTCAGAGCTGCTTTGCAGCATAACTTTTTTGGCTCATGTTATATGCCAAGGGTGCACAAGTATCCATTAGTGGGAAATGAGATACCGAATGTTGTCAGCATTAAAAAAAAGCCTTCCAGACTACTCCAGCTAGATGATGTCTCTTAAAAACTAGCTATTAAAGCATCAACTTTTCAAATCCTCAGAATTTCTTCTCCTCTTTGGTGATGGGGGAAATTATCACTTTTCCTTCAGGGTTATTTGTATATAAAGCTTAAGGTTTTCACACACGGAACATGCTAGGAATCTGTTAGCAGTGGATGTGATAGTGACTGCCTATTTCAGTAAAGATCAAATATTTTTATGGTGCTCAGATCCCAACCAACTCTTCCTCCTGAAGCAAACACATTCTGACTTCTGAGAACAGACGTCACGGTTTAAGTTGCATTAAGCTGACGTTTGAACTCCACTCGACATTGATTAAAAAAAAAGGATTCCATGAAAAATATAAACATCCATTTCTTGTGCAACATTTAAAAACTTTTCTGTTACGGCAACAATCTAGAGCCCATTGAGAAGGCTGGTGGACACTGCTGTGCTCCCTGCTGCTTGGAATGATACCTAGAATCTGCAGTATGCCGTGTCTGGGATGTGGCTATCCATCCACCATCTTTAAGTGTATAACAGTAACCAAGAACTTGCAAACAGTGTCCCAACAAACTGAAATTTTTGCTGTTCAGGTCAGTAAAAATCTGAAACTGAAATGCCCCTAATTGTGGGAAATTATACGTGATCCAGAATAACAACTACTTGCAGGCAGCTCAAACTCTAAAATGGAGTTTTTTTCCTTTCCATTTTCCCTCATCAAGGACAAATACAAGGATCAGGCCCCATTTATACTAGTGGCATTTACATCATTCTGACAGCACAGTCTTGAGCAAGATGCAGGTATTTATTCATGTTCAATGCAGACACTCTTGCATGTCCAGGAATGAGAGAGGTGTAAAGCTCCAGAGCATAAACAAAAACGAAGCCCTTACATTCCTAACAATAAAGAAATTCTGAAGGTTTATTAACTAGATTGCAGAATATTATTTATAATATATCTAAGTATTCTCACAAAAGGAAGTCACATTTTTAAATGAAAATGGCATATTACCTTCTTAATGCCTTCCTTCCAGAATGCAGAGTGCAATGAACTAGTCTCAATTCATCTGCAAATCTCTTAAATACTTGGTATTACAAACAGGCTTGTCTTCTCCACAATGACACATTAAATGATTTATTTCATTTGTAATACACAAGAGCAAAGACACTATTGGTATTTTTCCCATCCAAGTGACATAAAAGATATATTTCAACACATAATAAAATTATCGTACTTCAGCAAGACTTACCTGTCACTCCTAAGATATTCTTTTAAAAATACTGGCAAACACCAGTCATCTCTCCCAGATCTTATTTTTAATAATAAATATTTTCTTTCTCTTTCCAGCTCAGCTATTTCCACTTTTGTCCCTTCATAATTCTGGAGAGCATCATTCAACAGAGGACAGTATTAGATTTCATGCCTGCCTGTGACAATGAATGCATCTAATTTTGTGCCCAGAGCAAATTTACCTGTTCGCTGAGCTGTATGACTTGAGTTTCCAAATCTTTATCTGATTTGGATGCTGAGCTGCTGGGTGCAGCTTTTTTTGCTGAAGATGGGCGAGAAGGTGTTGATCCTGGTTTAGAAGCTGGACTGGATTTAGCAGCACCTGAAAACCACAATACATCAATAAATCAATCAATCAAGATTGATCTCTATGATAAATGCATTCCTATTAACCTGGTACTTCAACAAAAGAATTCATTTTACAGCCAGCCATTCTCTCTCTTACTTCATGGTGACTGTGGAGGAAGTTCTGGTGCTGCTACACCTTGGGAAAGGAAAAACCACATTTCCTAGCAGTCTGAGTTTGCTAATGAGAGTGAACTAATTCTAAAACCAAAATAAACAAACATCAAACCAAGAATATAGAGTTCCCTTAGCTCTGAGCAGCTTTCAGCTTCAAAAAAACATGCCATTAAGAGACCATTCTCCCAGCCCATTACTTAGTGTACGCAGCTATCCCTCAAGTTCTGTGGAGAAAGACAGACCTGAAACAAACTCAGCTAAACTGCCTCTGTGCTTTCTTCATTCTCAAATGTAAACCATCCCTGAGACAAGGGCATTGAGATTCAGACAGAGCACACAGAATTAAACCCATTGGCGAACTCACAGTTGGCCACAGTGACCAAAAGATGAGTTTTGATCTGCTTAGGTTTTCCTATTTCTTTTTAATTACTTGCACTGCAAATCTGAGAGAATATGGAGCAACATCTTTACCAGCAAAAATGGCAATTAACAAGTGCATACAGATACTCTTTTTCCCAATGACTGTAGCACACAAATGCCCAAGCAGAGGAACAGTTGTGTGCAAGGGTTTGCAGTGCCTTCACAGGAACCTCACAGCCAGCTCCTCACGCCTTGCTCTGCCTCTCCATCTTTCGCCTCCTCGACGCTGGCTGTTTGATTTAGTCGCTCAGCCCAGTACGTGAGTGCCTGGCTCACAGCCGTCCCCCTTGCCTCAGCTCCCATAAGCACTGTACTCTGACTCAGCCTTTTCCTTATTCCCTCCAACCAGGAATAAATTTGAGATGTAGCGGACAGACATCTGGTACAGAAACTGGTTTGGCTAAGAAGACAGAACACAAACCCAGCCTCCCTCAGACCTATTTGATTTGATTTATGAAGCAGACGTGAATCAGAAGTCCTGCTCAGCAGCACCCATGTTTATCACTGTTTCCTACAAACAGCGAAGTACAGTTGTCCAGATGTGCTGACAGGCTCCAACCCATCCTCCACCATCAAATGATGTTGACTCTGAAGCCTGGGCCACACAGGAGACAGCCCTAATCCAGCAAGCACAGATGAGCTCTGAGTTTGTTGCAGTTCACCAATTCCAGAGAATTTGCAGCCACCTTTTACCACACACCTCCTAGCCAGCTGCTCCTCCCATACAATTACTTGATTTATGGCACACTACAAATTGTTCTAAGTTGTCATTTCCACGATGCATCACCAGTGTCAGACAATGCTTTAATAAAGAAATCCATTGTAAAACAAATGTAGCGCAAAAATGCATTACTAGGAAGAAATTGCAAGGAGGCAGGGAGAGGGAGAGACACATCTTGTGGGGCTGCCCATATGACCAGACCGTGGAGCTCACAGTCTCACTGACCTGAGAACGGTGACAGTAGTTCATGGGAGGAATTGAAAAGTGATGGGAAAGGAGAGCAGCAATGGGTTATTTAATCAAGCTTGCTTAAGCTTTCCTGATTTAGTCACAGGCTTCCCTCTGTAACAGGCATCTCCTCCCACCCTGAAGGATAACTCTGTATTAACTGGGTCACGTAATGCCAACAGAACACAAACAACTTGATAATTCAGTTAACGTGTAAACATTTCTGTGCGAGGTGGCCATCCTCCTTTTCTATGCTCTTTTATATAAGGCATATAAGAAAAGAAAAAGAAAAGTATGTTGGTGGGGTTTTTTTGTGATTTTTGTTTGTTTGGTGTTCTTGGGTTTTGTTTTGTTTCTTTTAGAAACTGGTGACTCTGATAGCTCAATAGCTTCCATGTCTAATTGTATACACAAACTCTTCTCTAGCAGATTTCAGATATAGTACACAAACTCAATAAACTTGGGAAAATTCAGTGTTGTACATGTCAGAAATTAAACTTTTTTCACATTGTACTTAGATCAGCAAGGAATAAATCATCTCTGGAAAAACATTAAAAATGCCAAGATCTTTTGGTGCTACTTCTTTCTTTACGAAATTGCCTAAACTTTAGTACCCTGCCTTCAATGTTTTCTAGGTTCAGCCCATATTTTGATTAACTAAAAGTCAGTTGCTTCAGAGCAGGATTGCTAAGATGTTCTCAGAGCCAGAAAAATAATTTTCATTTGGATTAGCAGACAAACAGAAGAAAATTAATGTCAAATATGAATGAAAAACACACACGTGAAATAAAATCACTTTGACTCTAGCATTCTAGTTGGGTCTCAAGTTATTTCATGAGTACTTGTATCACACACAACTGCAACATTCACCTGCACAACACTTAAAATAAAATTTATGTATACTAAACCAAAGAATCGATTATTTATTTCTTACTGTGTTCTACACCTCTAAGATGCAGTTCAGGGTATCAACGGAAAAGTAAATGCTTTAAAACAAGCTATGGCCCTTCAGATGTGAAACCTTGGCTGGTAAATGCAGCTCCCCCCTTTACCAACTACCCTTGTTCTACCTGCACACAAGCATTGGAGAAGCCGTTCAGCTCTTCCAGGGCAGCATCCCTTGGCCTGTCAGCTTTTCACCATTTCTCCTGGGGAGTCATGGTGCAAGACCTAAGCAACACGTGTTGTGCAGGACTGCATATTGCTCCCTTTCATGCTCAATGGCCCTGTCAAGTGAGATAGTTCTTTGCAGACCATAGTACTGATCACAGCAAGCAAATCATCAAGTGCACACCTCTTTTTAACCACCAGAGACAGCTGAGGACAGAGCAGGCACAAACTTTTAATCCCCAGGTATTCTCTCTAATTTGCAGCTGAGGGGCCCTCCCAGAGCGTGCAGAGCAAACCCACATTCCTACTGCCTGCGGACAGCGAGGGCTGGATAGCACCGATACACTGCATTGTACTCTGCCCTTCTTTGAAAACAACAAAGCCTTTTGAATTTCTACAGCAAAGTGTTACTGAGCTTTATGACGTCCAGACAAATCAAAAGAAATCCACTTTTGCTCTGCTGCTCAGGATCTTAAATGAACACGATATTCCAATTTCAGTCACACATATAAAGACCAGCTAAGTAGATACTTATCAGCGACAGCTGGATAGAACTTAATTGCAACAGAGAATGCTTATGGATTTCTAACTTAAAATTTCCTGGAGGAAGAAAAAGCTTTACTGCACATTTATTCTGAAACATCAGTTTTAGAATCAGCTCAGAGGTAAGCCTCCCATTCTAGTTAAAGCTTAATTTCATATAAGAATTAAAGAATGCTGGCTGGTAGAGTAGTGCTAAGTACTTGCCACAGCCAGATATCTAAACAAGAGACGAAAGATCTTGGTAGATCTTTCTTAATGACTTGCTGTAGAGCAATAGTTTTGCAGTCAATTAGTGCAATTGTGGAATAGTTTCTAATGCATTGCTCAGAGGGACTATATGATCCAAGCAGTTTAAATTCTTTCCAACATCATATCTTCTATGACAATATTTATATATAACCCACTTAAATATTCTAAGGAAGTACAAAATTTTATACAGATATTTTATTTAAAAAATATCCAATAACCAGCTCTTTTCACTGACCAGTGAAAGAACTGCATTGTAATCAGCACCATAAATGTTTCCCACTACCAACTGCTTTTCAAGCTTACTATTGACGTTCAAGAAGAAATGCCAAGCCCTGCCCTGGAGAGGAATCAACCCTTGACCCAGAACATCCTGGCAGCCAACAGACTGGAAAGCAATTTGGGCAGAAAAGGATTTGGGCATCCTGGTGGGCACTAAATTGAGCATAAACCAGCAAGGTACCCTTGCAGCAAGGAAGGCCAACAGCCTCCTGGGCTGCATTGGGAAGAGCATTGCCAGCAGGCTAATTCTCCCTCTTCACTCAGCACTGCTGATGCACATCAAGAGTGCTGGGTTCAGTTGAGGTCTCCCCAGTACAGGACAGATGTGGATGAACCAGAGACAGTCCAACAAAGGCCCACAAAGATGACTAAGGGACTGGAGCGCCTCACATACAAGGAAAGTCAGAGAGCTGGGACTGTTCAGCCTGGAAAAGAGAAGCTTCAGGGGGATCCTATCTACGCCTGGAGAGAGAGTGCAAAGAAGATGGAAATACTTCGGTGTTCCTTTCAGTGGTCCCCAAAGGACGGGAGGCAATGGGCTCAAAACAAAATACAAGGAATTCCACTTAAACATAAGAAGAAACTTCTTCACTCTGAGGGCTATCAAATACTGGCACAAGCTACCCAGAGAGGCCAGGGGGTTTCCAACCCTGGAGATACTCAAAATGCATCTGGATATGGTCCTGGGCAACCAGCTCTAGGTGACCCTGCTTTCAGCAGAGGGGTTTGACTGGACGATCTCAGAGGTGTCCTCCCACCTTCACTGTTCTGTGAGAACTTCTGTGACAGCATGCTCTGATTTTAGGTCAAAGCAGAGTTCAAACTACAATTTTTTTCTAAACAGTATTCCAGTTGCTTCAATTAGCACCTGGATAACTTATTTGTATCTGCCCATATAACGCTAGCAGAGATGAGAAAAGTAAATTCACAGCTGAAAGACAAATTATTTTGTTCTTGTACTCAAATAAGTTAAAACAAACCAGCTTTGAAATGCATTACAGATTTCTACCTGTGGTACTCCAGAAGCAATTACTACTATGTATCCCCTGCAGTTTCAGCTTCACTATTCTTTCTGCTAAAGACCTATGTTTTACAAACAGATGTAAACTTCTGCAATTTAAAACAGTGGATGTTGGCACTGTGCGGGGTTTGGGTACAACAAAGTTAGGCTGCATATTGCAGGTCTCTCTGCATCACAAGTGCAGTCTTGCAGTCAAGAAACCTACTTGAACGTTTAGGCAGAAATCTTCCTTGAAGCTATGTGAGTAATTAATACGCCATTAAATATTTATGTAAAATTTTCAAGAAAACATGTGCATGAATACAGTGTGGACGTGCATGCGGACAGTGTGGAAAGCAATGGAAGCCCTGAGCAAGCACAACACTTGGCTGAGACCACACGAGTACTGCTTCAGTGGAATTTAGGAGTCACTTGCAGTCTATTTTAGTCAAATTAAAGGATTTCATAAAGTGAATATTCCTGACTCATGCCACAGGAGAAGAAACAAACCCAACAAGAGGCCACAGAGCTAGTAATTTCTTCACAAGCTAAACAAAAACTCTCCACTCGCTTAAACCAAGTGAGTGAGAACAGCAGATGAATTAATATTGACACACGCTTATTGTTGCAGCTACACCAGGATGCAAGAAACTGCTCAATTTAGGGATGCTTACTGGCATAAGTGATGATAAATGATGCTTAATAGGAATTAAACGACCTCAGACAAAATCTGACTTGATTTTCAGAATCCCAACACGCTGTGGTGCAGCTGCCTAATTTTTTGTGGTACTACCTTCACTTGGGTGGCAGGACCCTTCTGTCCCCTCAGCTCTCCAAATCTCCACTGCTGCTGACTACAGTACAGCCTCTACATTGATCCTCACTGCCAGACAGCTGGCAAAGAGAAGTGTGTACTTGAGTGAGTACACAATTTTTACAATTTCAGCAGAACTATCCAAGGAAGAACATACAAGGGAGTCTACCTGTTGGACGAAAAAGTTTTGTTGATGGCATGACTCCCTTGGTTTGTCTTTAATATGAGATTTGATAGATGGGAACTAACCAAAGGGTCTTCCCCATCATAAAGGAAGACTTTACTCTCGGTTTAAAATAACCAACATTTTAAAGGCAACTACTAATTGTTCTCAACTGGAACCCCTCTTTTCTCTAGAAACATCTTCAAGCATGCAAGCATTCATCTGCAGTGGATGAAACCATTCCACATAGCCTAAAAAGAGTAATAACAATTTAAAATTTGAAATGCTCTTAAAAACCTGCATTTTCTAAAATTCCACCGTCTGCTTAGCTACAAGGAGAAAGCAGTCTCAAAATGAAAATCTGAAGTACAATCTGCAAAGAAATGCATATTGAAAAATGAAAGATCATGCAAAAATTTGAGCAACATAAGCACTCAAACCATACCCATAGTACACCAAAAATTAAGAGCCTTTTCACTGCTTTTCCAAACACAATCATCTTTTTAGAAAAAAGGCCCTAGCTCCTGCACTGCAAGCAGCATTGTCTTGTGGTCTAAATTCTCGAGCTCAGTGGGTTTAAAAATTAAATTCTCCTCCTGCTGGCAGGGGAGGTGTGTCTGTATTACAGCTGAGACATTTTCCTCTACCTCCCAGACCAGCACTGTCACTGCACATGCTGTTCCCATCAGTTAGTACAATTCCTTGGCCTTGTATGAACTAGGCATGAGAAGGTTTTCAGTTTGTTGCCCTGCAGCTCAGCCACGTTGTCCTGGAGCACCCCACCACTGCGGGCAGAGGTTGCCATCACCAACACCAATTGCCTGACACCTGGGGAAAAGGTAGCAAGTCTTGGTGGAAAGCAAAATAAAAAAAAAAGGAGCATTAGAAGGAGTTCTCTAGTCTCCCAGGAGTCCTAATTGTATCACTAGCTACTAAAATAAAGACTGGTTTTGTTGAGTATTTTTATCCCTCAAAATTAATTTCCAGCATATCTGCCACAGCAGGATATACTATTTCCCTAAAGAAAATCATTATTTTTCTTGTGCAATTGGCTCTTCGATGGCACATTATATATAAAGCATTCATGCACAAACAGTTCATTCTGCCCTGGTTATTTTCCCTGTCATAGTGTGAGTATTTTTAGCCCTCATGTGATCCTCCAGTATTTTCCAGCTCTGGTTTAGTCATCCTGCTCTCACTGAATATTTCAAACTAAAAAAATCTAACAGCTTTTAGATCTAAGAACCTCTCACATTTTTAGCTTACATGTAAATAATTAATTTTATTAAGCTGTCTTTTACATGTGTATTTTTGACACCCCATACCCCCACACAAAAGAGTGCTCCATGGAGATCTGCTCTGACATACAGGAATACTTACATAAGACACTAAGCTAAAATCCTGATAACCTGATCAGTATTTTCAATTTTGATCAGATGAGGCTTTTTCTGCTATTTCCCACAGGGAGCATTAGAACTGGCACAAACAACAGTGCCTTAATATTTTAATCCCGTACCATAATTTTGACTGTACATCTGTAGGCTGTTTACCACTGCATTAGAGAAGAGCGGAGGCTGCTGGAGATCGAAAGTCAGCTCAGGGCTGGCAGATGGCATTATATCTCAAAGCAGCTGTGGTGCTGCTGGCAGAGAGCCTACAGCAGTGATCTGTGCTGCTGGCTCTGCTCCTTGAAGGAGGAAAACACCCTAATTCCCCCAGCAGGGAGCTGTATTTACCTGGTGAATCCTTGCTGCTCCTACTCTTTCTAGAAGCAGACTTCTACACATTATAAACCCATCCACCCATGGCACCACCATCAGCTTGGCCACAAATCGGCTCTGTCTGATGGAAGGGACGAGGCAACGCGAGGGTGGCACAGCAGATTAGTTGTAGGGACCTATTTATGCTTCCATTTCCGAGCTGCATTATCCTTGACCTGCGCTGACTCCCCAGTAGGATCACCTTTGGAAGGGGAAGGGCTACGGCTCCTGGCCTACTCCCCGATTAACACAAACCCCAGTGCATTTTCAGATTTTTTGAGTTTTGCCTTGTTTTAAAAGCATTTTTTTTCAAATTAAATAAAGACCATACTCTGCATTTGTAGAGATACAGGTAAATATTCACGTACAGGTACAGAAAGCAACTACCTGATACCATGGGGTCCTGTCAAGCCTTAGTGCCTACTAAATACCAAAAATAATTTTAACTCATGCCAGTACCTTTTTGAGTAAGTTTTCAGAGCAGTCTTTAGGGATTTGACCACTTACTAACTGAAAGACGTATCTTAGTCTACCTCTGAAAATACAGTGTTAGAACACAGTGTCATAAGGCAGTTATAAAGAGTTAATAAGATCAGCATCTCTTAAATCACTCAAACTGAAAACTCAGTCAAAGGGCACTGGAAGAGTTTTTATGTGAAACAACAGGAATCATCTGAAATGCATATGAAATATTACTGGTAGCTAAATAATTATTCCTTTAGAAATGTATACATTTGATCAATTTACAATATTTTAAAATCTGCCAAACCCCAAAATACGGTATGAATGAGTACCCATATATCTACTCCCTCTTGACACCAAACAACAGATGCATACATTTAGGCATGTCTACTACACACTGTTTAAAAACTTTTGGATTATGCTGAAAGATCTTCTGGGTTATTTTCTCTCACTATTGCTTCATTTTGTTTTGCTAATGAACTGAAACAAGGCAGTACTAAGACTTCAAAGCTTCAGTGTTAATATAGAGCAAATCACACAAATTAAAAATGACACCAAGCTGTGTGGTGTGGTCAACAGGCTGGAGGAAAGGGATGCCATCTAGAAGGACCTTGACAGGTCTGAGAAGTGGGCCCATGTGAACCTTATGAAATTCAACAAGGCTGAGTGCAAGGTCCTACACCTGGGCTGGAGCAATCCCAAGCACAAATACAGGCTGGTTAGGGAAGGGATTAAGAGCAGTGCAGAGGAGAAGGACTTGGGGGTGTGGGTCGATGAGAAGCTCAACACGACCCAATAATGTGTGCTTGCAGCCCAGAAAGCCAACTGCATCCTGGGCTGCATGTTATGGCTCTTATAACAACTGTAAAGAATACTCCTTGTGCATGTGCGCAAGACAGAGGTACAGAAACACATCTTTCATGGTGATTTTCCAACTACCCAGAACTTGCTCCCACAGCATTCCAATTTACTCTGAAATGGCCTGAGATGAGGCACACACAAGTTGGCAGATGCATACAGAACTCCTCCCAACACGTCCTCTGTCAACAGGCACCCAGTAAGGGCTCTCATCCTGTCAAACAACCAGGTCACCTGACGCAGTGAGGTGAGGCACAAAAGCACAATACATCAGTGAAATGAAAATGCGCTCACCCAGAAATCAGGAAACCTATGAATGACTGACACCTAAATGAATTAGTCCTGTTCTGAAACACAAGCAGCAAGAAAAGCTGGAACTCTCACTTCACTCAGCATTATGTAATGTCTATACCCCCATCCTCAGCTCAGAAATTAAACTAGCGTCCTCTCTCTCATACTTCTAGACAATACGGAAAATAATAATGAAGGAATCTTTCCATGAAGAAGCTAACACAACACAACACTGCATTATCCTCCATATCAGCTGCCTGGTTCCACTCCAGTAGCTATTCAATTTCTGTAGGATTGTCACCTCCACAGCTTTGATTTGGATGACATATTTGTGACTTTGGTAAAAACAGACCATCTGTACAAAGAATTAACAAGTCTGTGTTTAATAAAAGTGTCTTTTCCAATTTCTCAACTGGACAACATCTTGACATTAGCACTTGGGTTTTGTTTTCAAAGGGAGTGCAAGACATTACATGGGAAATTAGTGTGTGCCAGTCCCTGAAATTCAGAGGTTCAGGCACAAGACGGTGCAAAACAAAGATGTAAACAAGCTTTAGAAGCTCAGAGCAGCACTGGCCTGCTATTAGGTGCTCCATTTCCTGGAAGCACTAATGAGCTAAAGGCAGCTGGCCAAGAATGCCCCACTTTGACGTCAGGAGTGATCAGAGCAGAACGCTGAAATCTGGGTATGATTCCAGAGCATAAGCCAGCCTAAAACTGAGGGTGCCTCACACCCGCCCCTTCCCTTTGCCACTGGCGCATATCCGAGCCCATGAGAAGACAGGTCACAGATTTAAAACCAACTAAATATTAATCCTTATTTGAGGAATGCGTTAGCATAAATCCAGGACAAACCAATAAAGGAATTAAGTGTGTGTGCATGTGTGTTTCTGCACGCACAAACCTGTGTGCATACAGACCATCAACCCCAGTAACACTTCTTTAGTGACTTTTTTTTTTTAATATTAGCTGCTCTCCTGTTCACTTAGTTCTCAGTTAACAAAAATGGCACCTGCTTAGTCCTTAGTCATACCAATATCACATAAACACCAAAGATCAGGTTTAGTCCTTTAGCCTGTTCCAGAAGCACTGTTGTGGTTTAAGCCCAGTAGGCAGCTGAGTCCCTACAGCTACTCTATCACTGTCCCCTGCAGTGAGACTGAGGAGAGAATCAGAAGGGCAAAGGTGAGAAAACTCATGGGTTGAGATAAAGACAGTTTAACAGGTAAAGCAAAAGCCATGCAAACAATTCATTCACTACGTCCCATGGGCAGGCAGGAACTAAGCCATCTCCAGGAATGCCACACTCCATCACCCATAATGGTGACTTGGCAAGAAAAACGCTGTAACTCCAAACATCCCTCCCCACTTTTCTCCTTCTCTCTCCAGTTTTTCTTGCTGAGCATGATGCCATGTGGGATGGATTATCCATTTGGTCTGTTGGGGTCAGCTGTCCTGGCTGTGTCCCTTCCAAATTTCTTGTGCACCGCCTGCCTGCTTGCTAGCAAGGCAGTGTGAGAAACTGAAAAGGCCTTGAAACTGCAAATACTGATCAGCAATAATTAAACATCCAAGTCTTATCAATCCAAAACTTAGCACCATACAATCTCCTATGAAGAGAGTGATCTCTATCCTAGCAAAACCCAGTAAAAACACAAAATAAAAAGTTAGAAGACTGAGGTATCTTTGAGAAGGAGCAATAGTTGTACTTTGTTCAGTTAAGAGGACTAGCATACCCAACAATAAACACACATAAAACCAGAAATAAATAATTTTTTTCCTTCTGGTCAGCCCTTAAGATTCGGAAACACTTTACTCTCCATAAAAAATAAAAAATAAATGAGCCTGTGCTAGCAATTTCCTGTAAAAGTGGAGGTGTGAAAGACAAACACACTCCATTTAATGTCCTTGAATACACTTATACATACCACATGCAGCAACAAGATGGTTAAATGCCTTTGTCTCCACTATCAGCCATTACTACAGTCCACATCATTTACATCAAGGTGTTCAGTGGAGGAGGTCCTATGCTGGGCCAAACTGGAGTGCTCAAAAAGTTCACTTTCTGATGTATCAAGATGCTAAGCCAAAAAGAATGTGAGGCAAAAAGAATGGCCCAGCCCACACATTTTTAACTAGTATTTATGTAAAGTGGACCACAGTTTACAATTGTCTTCAGAGACAGAAATGGAATTCTTTAAAATGCAAAATACCTGCAGTTGGAGAGTTTGCATGGTGAGACTTTTTGGGCAGGTTGAAGATCTGTTCACCAGGATCCGGTGGAGGAAGAGCATCTTGGCCTTGTCGAGCTTCCACAGGATCATACTCCTTCCCATCATAGTTAGCATCAAAGAACTTCTTAAACCACTGAATGAAATCTAAGTTGTCTTGGAAGCGCCCTTTGACCAGTTTTTCCACAGGAATTACCTGAAAGGCAGAATAAAGGTTCCAATAATCTGTCGCTGCCATTTTAAAATATAAACATTACATATATACACTAATTTGAAAAAAATTTACTAACTACATCAGCAAATATTCCTCTGCCATTGTTTCATTCCTAAAAGAAATGGAATTATGATCAATTTGCAAGTGCTTGTAAAAAATGAAAACAAAACAGAGACCCAGGCTCTGAAGTACCTATACATTAGGTCTATGTAAGCCTTTGTAACTGCTGTTCCACTCCCTTCTGATTGCAGTGACAGCCATAATGAATGACATTGTTCTGGGAGTAACACTATGTTCAGCCAGCTAGGGATTTCTGGTTTTAATGGACATGCTACAGTTGGACATACTAAAAATGAACAATTCTTCAAAAAGTACAGTCAGGAGTTTCTTGCTCTCTGTCCTACTGTTTGAACTACAAACCCCAGCAGCTTTTCCAAGACATGCTAAAGTTGAAACCAACCTACACTTTGGTAGCACATGTTCATCATCTGAACTAACCCTGAGGTTTTAACCTTGTAATTTTTTTCCATTCCACACACAGCTATACATAGAACAGTTTGTGGACATGCAGAAGCTCACTAAAATGTCTATAAAGTTTTAGTAAAACAATGGAAAGACTATGAGGATATCTCCATATCCATATCTTGCAAATTTTTCACAGATATGAAACCTCCAAAAGGTGTCTTTGGCCAATATTACAGTACTCAAGGTTCCCAGACACTGTGGGCAGACAAGGACTACAAACTGCAGGAGAGCTGCCCTACTTAATTCATGCAGCTGAATAAAGAGCCAAGTTAGATGGATATTAATGCCTTTTGAATGCATTCAATTTTCAGCTGGAAAAGACTACCTAAACCCTTTGCAATTTTAATTTCTTCTTCAAGGTTAAGCCAACTGTACAGCATTTTACAAATCTCCAAGAATTAACACAGCATTTTGCATGTCTTTCCATGTTGTTCCATTTGTATCTTAATTTCACATTGAGAAGATATAGTTAAGTTTGCTCCCTACAGAAAAATTGACAGTGTTCAATACATTAGACGTTTCACTAGCAAATCACACTGTAAATAGAAGCATCTATAACATTTCATGAAACAAGGGTTTTCCAGTGCTTTATAGAAGTCTTAAGGGACTTTCTATTAAGACTGTTTGAGTTTCAGAATAAGGCAACACTAAAAGCCAGAGCAGAATCTTAGAAGGGTATTCAGGTAGTCCATCAGTGTAGAACTGTAAGAATGACAACATAACTTCCATTATTTGTTTTTATCAACACAGTAATTTATACTGGTGAGTCTATCAAACTCTCACATTCAAGCATAAACCAAATACCGTATGGCTGAACATACCCATTTTCTCAGAGACTTCCATTTTTAACAAGATCACATGTGCTGCCCAACCTATTAAATCACTGGGTAAATTATTCCAGCTTTTGAATAATTTGAATTCCTTAAACTCTGCTTTGGACACGAAACATGGAATACTTATAAGAACAGCATATTTCTAAGTTACTGTGTTGGAAATTCAGGTCACTGGTAATTTTACTGTATCTAAAAATTAAGATTCGCTGATGAAAGGAATTTCCAACACATGGTGTTTCAGCAAAAGGGTCTTCGATATTAAGATATAATGAGTTAGGTTGCACAATTCCTCAGCAGAAACATGGACTCAATTTTCAATTTGTACCTAAATGGAGCATGCCAAACTTCTTTGTTCATGGCTAAACACCCTTTTGAGAAGATGAAAGGTCAAGGACGTCTTCACATATAACTTGTAACTCCAGAAAATGTTGAAAAAATGGACTTTCAAGTATTTTGAAGTTTGTTTCCCCTATTAATTTTACCCAATTTATACAACTTTTGAAACATGTAATGATTGAAATACAAATACGGAATGCCTACCTTATCCACATTCATTCTTTTAAATGACGCCTGCAGAAGTTTGAAGTTGTGAATGTACTCATGCTCCAGCTTTGCTTGAAACTTTACTTTCTTCAAGCTAATGCACCCTGGGAACAACATGTCCATGAACTGGCAGTAAGCTGCTCCTACAACAAGAGAATGCATTGACGTTAATCCAGATGCACCCAGCTAAGACCAAATGGTGTTTAATGTCATTAGCAGAAAGCATGAGCAGAAAGCAACAGTGCTGAAAAGTCCCTGCTGTAATTCAACCTAACACTATGCACCCAAGATCTCCTTATCTAATGTATATCGAGCAGTGTGACATATTAAAGTGGTTCTTTTCCATTCAACCTGAACACATGATGCCCTATTGTGTAGCATCTGAGGAATCACCATGACTAATGCAAAGTAAAATGTATGTTCTTGGGAGTCCCTATACACAGCAGGAGTGTCCATATAATGAGAAGATCACAGTGAAAATGAGAATCTCTTAATAAGCTTCCTCAGTCCTCACAGTCCCCTGAATTCAAACAAGCCAAGGTCATCTTTCTTCTGGCACTTGTAGCCAAATGCCAACCAAGTCCAAGGCAATCATTTAAGATTATATCAAACCATGATTTAAAAAATATTAACTGCAAAGTTCCACATTGTTAAAACATACTAGCCAGTTGCCACCCCTCTAAAACGAATATCCCTACTGATTTTCATCCCCTGAGATAAGCATTTAAATAAGACGACTTTAACATAGCCCACCCATAGATTTCAAAGCTGGGGTGGCAGCTTTAGCTCTCACTCAAAACAGTAAGGTTTCTAAGTTCAACTTTGAGGATGCTCTGAACTCACACACTAGAGGGTAGGGGTGTGTATGTATAATTAAACCAGCACACAGTAGCAAGTACATGGAAAAATTTCTAACCAGCATACTGAGCATAGCTAATAAAGACAGCATTTCTTGTATACAGGGTGCTTCCTCCTACAGCATCTTGCTACTGTCATTTGCTAAGTAAATCTTTAATGTTGACACACTCCAGTGTTCAGAAATCAAGGATGAAAACGTTTGAGAAAATCAGAGGAAAAACGATTTCTGTTCTTCTTCAGAAGAGTTTTCTACAAAATGCTTTATACTCAGCAAAGATTCAGGGAGGTCCACTTCTGGAGCAGAGGGCTGTAGAGGATCCAGCCCCTGTGCTTGAGCATACAGGGCAGGAAAGCGATTGCCCCATTACCCCTGACAAGTTCAATTTCACTTCTACAAAAAAGGCTGTTGTGCATTTAGTGCAGATCAGTTTTGACAAACAAGTGTCCAGATCTCACCTAACAGTTCAGCCCAGTATCAACAATGACTTTTATCAAAAAACAATTCTAAGTGCTCACACAGAAACCAAATTAACAAAGCAGACACCTGGCTTGCCCAGTTTTACAGGAAAGCCAACAATAACTTGAACTTTAAGTCATTTTTCTCCACTATGCATATGTTTTGACAGGACCAACTTTATGCATCAGACAGTTCTCATTCTCTGTATTCAGTCAGCCATCATATGAAGAGTTACAGAGCACACAACTTTCCAAAGAGAAGCAGAGTTTAAGAGTAGGGTCCAAAAATGTTCTCAAAAATACCGATACATATTTTGCTAAGGGACTTACCAAGATCAAGCTTTAGTGCTGAAAACCACTGCCATTAAAAAAAAGTCTCTTCACGTTGCCTAGCTTTTTGGGGAAAATGGTTATTAAAAAATTTGATTTTCCAAGGACACCTTGTGCTTAGCTGTTTGCAGTGGTCCTGATATGATTAGGAATCAAAGTAAAATATTCCCTAAATGCAAAGGAGCCTTCTGGCAAGTTACAAGTGTCAGATAATAAATTTGCATCTTCTTATTGAAAACTATATAAACACAATTATTTATTCAAAACTCATCCTTAGCAAGAGAACTGGTAAATACATGGCAATGGAGAAATTACATTACAATTAAAAGCACGGATATATAGATAAACCATGGCTCAATTACACTTATTACTGTTTAATTTAATGCAAAAGGATTATTATGCAATCATTTAATGTTATAAATTGAATTTGTTCCTAACTCTGTACTTTCATCCTCCCCATACCCCAATTATAAGCTTTACTCTGATATCTAAGTAATTGCCTGGAGGCCTTAAAAATGCACTGCACAACCTTTCATCTAGATCCTTTTAGAAAACTAGAAGCCCAAAGTGTTCACATGAGATTTTTCTCCTTCTGCTGGTAATGCAAATTCCTTCTGCATGCCTTTAGATAGTCTCTCTCCAGTTACGGTATTTCCTTGTGTTTTCTTCCCATCACGCTGGCAGTTGCTTCTGTGCCTTTGCCAGCCAGGAGGTGGTCCTGGGTCTGCAAAACACTCGAGGGCAGAAAACACTGGACTGCATCCACATGGCAACACAGACCTGTTCTCTGACACAACACTGGAGCTGGCCGCTGGGCTGTTTCCCCAACAGGAGGATTTTATTACATTGGCAAACACAATTCATTAAAACGCTCCTTCCTGAAGAGCAGAGGCAACACACCAACATGGACTGAACTAAACACTAAACTACAAAGAGAGGAAATTCTTCATGACTCCAAAAAGGCAGAGACTTGCCTACCACAGCAACAGGAGAAAGTAAAATATCATTACAGTCAGCTGGGACTACCTGATTTTTGGTATGGAGGTTATGTATGTATTTAATATTATATAGGTATTTATTTATAATTAAAATTTTACTCCCTAAAGCTTGTAGCTGTCAGATTGCATTTAAATGGGAAACATCAGCACAACAGAATGGGGACACTACTTTCTACACTGCCCATGGCTGAGATTTCCTTGAGGCAGCAGAAAGAGCAGCCCTACTTAAGTGATGCAAGATTGCAAGGCCTTTACCTTACAGACAGAGTGTATATGTGTAGCCCTCTGCATATGGGACAGCACCTCAGCCTATTCAATTTACTATACAACTGATGTTTCAATGCAGGTGCACGAGAAAAGAATATTTGTAATGAAATACAAAGAAAATGACAGTAGAGATAGTGACATTATGGCTTGTGACATACCTCTTGCATAATTTATACAAACAAAAGGATTATGCTACTATATTTATTCAGTATTAAAAAACTTCCCTACATTTTCTGGAAAAAAAAAACCAAAACACCCCAACCCAAACCACCCCCCTCCCAAAAAAAACCCCAAACCAAACCCCCTAAACCTTAGCAAATCTGTACAGAGAAGTTGAAAACATATTACCTGCCCAGAATGGCTCTCACAATAAATCTATCTCTATGACCAAAAAATTTTTATATGCATGAACATGCACATACATACAAACAGAAATAATTTGACATCTACTCAAATGAAAGATGAAAACTACAGCTGGAGGCACTGCAGAAAAGGGATCAACAGTAAAAACATATTATCCATTATTAGCTAACAAGCAATTCGGAATCACTGGCTAAAAGTCCTTTTGCGTTTTGATCTAGAATATTGATGCAGCCATTAGTTACAGAAGATATTCACAGGCCAGACCAAAACAAGCCTGCAAACACCACTGTGCTGAAATCCCCCCCCAAGCAATCGCTATTTTTAGCGCCATTAGCGAGCAGAGAGAGCCCAGCAGCATCACAGGCTTTGCAGGTGTTTGCAGGGCATCCCTGGCTCTGGGCAGAGCAGACAGCAAGTGGAGGGAGGGGACGGTATCCAGGCAGCTGCCAGAGGAGGTGAACGGACGCTAGGGGAGAATTCAGATACAAAAGAACAAACTGAGAATTGCAAAGGTGGTTATTTAAAGCTATTAAACTTCAAGAATTTTGCCACATACAGTGGTAAACCTGAAAATTACTAACAAGTCTATAAAAGCAGAATATTTTACAGCATTTTCAGAGTTGTAGATAATCTTTCACCAGTTCCTTGCAATAAGCAATGCTGAACTAATTTTAGCTTTTGTCCTATACTTCTTTTTTCCTGCTTCTATGTTACTTTCCCAGACTGTCCACACTGGCTTAATATGCTCTGAAGCATATGCACTCTACATCACTACAGATTTTTGATTTTTCTCCTCTCTCCTCCACCGTCTAGAGGTTGATGAATCCATAAATGAAAGAAGTATTTTCTTGATAATTAAAAATACTTCTGCTTCTGACTATTTAAAGAAAAAAGAAATTAAAGGAGGTAACAATGAAGACAAGAGAATCCTATTTGCAACAAATTTTCACTGCTCAGTAAACCTCTGATCTGAAACCAAGATTACACCCTTGATTTTCTTTAGCATTGATGTTTATATATTTATAAATGAAAACATTATTTGCAAACTAACTGCTTTTAATATACTATAGTTAGAACTTATTATGCTAATAAATATTTAGTAGAAATACTCTAATATAAGCTTAGGTATTGCCAATATACGTGTGCCCTATACAAGTTAGGCCAATCCTTCACATTTAATGTGAAAAGACTATGTCCCTCCCAGCTCTTTCCTGCAGTGTGTGGGAGCAAGATCCCAGAAAGTCATATAAAACCACACCGGCCAACACGGAACTCAAAGGGCTCATGAAAGGACAGGGCCTGGCTGGGGCAGGGGTGTGGCTGCTTTATTTTAATTCTGATACTGCAATCACAGCAAATAGAGTAAGTTCTACACTACAAATTTGGTTTAAATTCTTATTATTAATTTTGTTCTAAAATTACATACAATTCAAGTTTAAACCTTTTAACCAGGCCTAAGTTTGATTTTTTTAAACTCAGTTTTTAAAAAAATCCCATTTGGGAAAAAGGGAAAAAAACCCCTCTTTTTCTGTAATTCATTTTGCTTGTTCATTTGCTTTAATGAAATATTTTTCAGATACTGTAAAACATACATCCAGTCATGTTAGATACAAATCCCTTCAAATTATTAATTCCCTCCAAAGCTACAACCACCTGACCACGCATTTGGAAAATACGGGATGATTTGTATGTGTATTACTCATCGGTACTTCAGTTCACTATGGCTGCTAATGCTGATGGGAAACTGCACACGCCCCGTATTTCTGTTGCTGAGACAACAAACGTAATAAAAAAAAAAAAAGGCTGTGACTTGCAAGGAGCACACGTGACCTACTAGTTTTGATAAGAAAGGGGGAAAAAAACCCCACAAATGCCAGCAACTACTGTTTACAGTACAGCAGCACTTAGGCTGTCTTGTACCTCAGGCTTTCTAGAATTGCTTCCTTGGGAGTGATATTAAGGCAAGCACACAGCAGGAGGCTTCTGACTTATCAAATTTTCCTTTAGATTCCAAATATGAGTGTTCTGTTATGCCACACAAAGTTTTTTTAAAAGAATGGGCAATGAAGGTGGTGAAGGGTCTGCAGCACTGAAGATACTGAGGCTGAGGGAGCTGGGGTTTTGCCTGGAGAAAAGGAGGCTCAGAAGGGACCTCATCACCCTGTACAGCTACCTGAAAGGAGACTGTAGCAAGGTGGGGGTGTCTTTTCCCACATAATAGGACAAAAGGAAACAGCCTCTAGTTATGGTAGGGGAGGTTTAGATTGGATATTAGAAAAAATTTCATCACAGAAAGGGTAGTCAAGCATTGGAACAAGCTTCCCAGGGAAGCAGTGGAGTCATCATCCCTGGAGGTATTAAAAAAACGTGCAGATGTGGCTCTTAGTGACATGGTTTAGTAGTGGACTTGCAGGGCTGGGTTAGCTATTGGACTCTATGATCTTAAAGGTTTTTTCCAACCTAAATGACTTTATGATTCTGTCTGTGTGCATAAAGCTGTGTTACATACAGGCACATCTTTAAGAAATGGCACAATTTGTGCTGAGCACTCCACTGGAGACCGTGGTCTTCAAACTCCTATTTCCAATTCCAGCAGCACCTATATGACCTAGAATATAGGTCTCTTTCTCCAATTAACTGCTCTTTGCCCGCTCCCGAGCCTCAATTTAAGAAGTTTTAGCCCACATCAATTTACCACCTACTTAGTTGTAGAGAAGCAAGCATTTATGGGTCTATGCATCAATCAAGACACTCTGGCCTAGCTTCACTCTTCCCAGCACCAATCTTGGGAGGGAACTTAAAAAACCCTAAAATAGATGCAGATTAGAGTGCAGCCCTGTACTCCTGCTCACAGTTGTCTGAGCACAGCTGCCCCAATGAGGGCAGAGTGAGTGCCTGCAAACAGATGGGAGCTTCCAAAAGCAGAGCTGGTACCACAGAAAACAGTCTACAAGAACTACGTACTTCCTTCCCGCCTTACAAACAGCCACTGAGACACAGTCATCTAAATGACATCTGCTTTCAAAAGTCCTTTTCCACACAGGTGGGGCGTGAGTGTGACATAATGCAAAATATCTGGTGATCATCCTAAATAATGGATATTGGAGGGAAGTTTCCCCTGTATTAATTTGTGTTCTCCTTAAACATGTAAATCATTAAGCTGCTCATAAATTATACACAGCAGAATTTTTAATACTTAATTTTTTGCCAATAATTTATTTTTGGATTCATTAATTTTTAAACAGGAAGATCAGAACAATTTCAGAAAACACAGTTTCCATTTAACTTAAAATAGCTGCGTAACTCATCATGCCTTAAAAAAGTAGCACACAAAATCTAACAAGCTCTTCAAACCAGAGGGAAATCAAGCAACTGACTGCGAGAGCTATGAGTAATTAAATAATAATTTTTAAAAAGAAAAAACCTTGTTCAAGTTCTATTCCTCCTGAATTCTTAATGAGTGACATTTAAAAAAATAAATTATTGGCTGAAAATCTCATGATACAGCTTTGCAAGCTTCCTCGGAAAGTTTTGGAAATAATTTAAATCCAATCATTAACATCCATTGTATCCCTCTAATCCTAAACATCATATGGAATACATTAGAGAGTCATTGATGCTGAGTATGCTCTGTGTTGCATGACCTCAGGACAACATGCCAGTTCCTTGAAACATGGCTTGGTTACAGAGTGCAAATGGGATCAAGCCATGTTTTAATCGTGTTCCCAAGTTGCTCTAGAGACCCAGCCTTTTCAAGGCTGCAAACTGGGAAAAAAACCAAAACCACCAACGTTGAAACATGCTTTGCCTTCTCAGGCACACCTAGCACGCTAGGCTGTAGAGAATCATGCTGGCACTAAACACTCCAACAAAGTCCTCTAATGCAGATTCTAGTAATAGACATGTAGGAAGTTACAGGTTAATGCAGGCACTGAGCAAAATACACCTTCTAAGACATGAAAACGCAAATCCTATGCAGCCAACCCACAGAATACACCATGCTTGCGCGTGTGTATATAAGCACAAATGATTTGAAGAAATAGCCCTTCTCACTGTCTCTCTGCCTGTATCTTCTTCTCCAGCTACCTCAGCCCTGCTAGAAAGATCTTTCTTGTGTGGAGAAGAGAAGAGCTGGCTCTCATGGAGCGCTCCTCAGGAAGCAGCATTCCTGGCATGCCACTCCCTGCTGCTGCTGAGGGTCCCAAGGCTGAGGGTGCTGGAGGCATGACAGTCACTTCACAAATGGATGCTGCCCTGCCTAGGGGCTTGTGTGCAGCCCCATGGCTCAGAGCCCCCGTACTCAGTCCCTGGGAGCAGAACACCATGGATATCCTCCACAAGCCAGGGACAACCTCCTCCCTTGCACAGCACCAGCTGCAAAGGACAACAGCCCACAGAGGCTGTGATCAAGTTCTCCCCCAAATCCCGAGCCAGAGAGGCAACACAAAGTCAAAGAATGACATCTGTCCTATCATCACACTGCCTGCTTTCCTCTGACACCAGGGTGGTGGAGGAATGTATGTATAAAGGGTCTAAATAGTATGTATAATGTACGTAATGTAAATTATCTAAAATCTAAACATATGTATAAAGGGTCTAAATAGTTCCACAGGAGGAACGCAAACTGAGATACAGGACAAGTGAGAGCAGTCACCACATGAAAAATTCCCTGTGGCAACACCCAGGACATCTGTAGAGAAAGCATCCCAGTCTTAAATCTGAAAATGCCAAACCACATGCTTGCTTTATAATACGGTCATTTATTAAAAGCAAGGAAAAAAACAACTCCACATTTAATCCTTTATCCTTGCATCCAAATCCTCAAAGACAGAAGGTCTGTATGCATTGAGGGCCAGACAATTTGCAAGTTTATAATTCTACTGAGGATTTTCAAATGCAGTGAGGGAGGAGAGTCTGTGTCTCCTTAACCTCAAAGGATCACACAAGTATAGCTAAG
Organism: Neopelma chrysocephalum; assembly: GCF_003984885.1. Taxonomy (NCBI): domain Eukaryota; kingdom Metazoa; phylum Chordata; class Aves; order Passeriformes; family Pipridae; genus Neopelma; species Neopelma chrysocephalum. Next base: position 19,331,589 of record NW_020897689.1, read on the forward strand.
ACAAAAATTATACCTCGCTTCAGGCTGCATTTTCCTTTCTACACACATTTACCATTTCTAGCTTCCTCGCTCATTATATAGCTTGTATACATTGCGTTGATTCTTTTTAATTCATATGCAAGCCCTCCAGTCTCCTGCCTGACTCTTATTTTGAATATACTCTCATGTAGCACTCTAACAGCAATGAAAAGCCCTGTAACACATTCACTTGGTATCCCCTATAGATGAAAAACAGCCTTACTAAAGAAAATTCAGTTATAAGTTGTTTAGTCAGAATTCTTTTTAAGAAGCCACTGTGTATTCATTACAGAAATAGCATGACTCCAAAGAAACAAGTAGTGTCATAATTCATATGAAACGCCCATTCCCCAAGCCTATGGGTTTTGCACACAGGATTCTACATTAAATCCACTCAGTTGTTCTCTATTATTTTTCATTGATGTATCAAACTAAATGCTCCCAAGTCTAATGCCAATCTAGAGGCAATGCACTATGCCATCAATTAAAACAGTTTATAAATTTCAGTTTATAAATTTCATGTTTATAAACAGTTTATAAATTTCATGCTCAGGTTAAACAACCTTCCAAGAAGCCAAACCCAGAGACCAAAAACTGACAATGTGACACTCAGATAAAGGAAAGAGAACTGCATTGCTTTGAGATGCTCAGAGGGATTTTATCTGTTTAGTTGTCAAAACTAAATTACCAGAGGAGCTCCAGACTAAATTCAGACTCTCCAGGGCTGCACCCATCCATAACCTGGCTTTTTTGGCACATCACTATCACAGAAGGCATTCAGAAAACTCAGGGGACACTGCACTTTGCTTGGCCTACTTAGGAGAGACAAAAACCACATCTAAGACTCCCAAAGAATACAAATACTTTATGACTAAGCCAGCCATTCCTTTGCCGCTCCTTATCCAAACAGCTCTGTTCCTATAAAGCCTTTAGTAAAGGCAGAATGTCACATTATTCCTTCTTGCTTAAGCTCAGAATGTCAAAAATTATTGACGAATGCGGGCACCCATGAGGTCTCACAGACAGGTGCTGAACACAGGCATATGCCATATCTAGGTTGCTCATATCTCCTAAAAGTAACACCTTTGAGCTTTTAATTCAGATATAGCACCCGCCTGCCTTCCCTCTCCCACCTTTTCTGATCTTGCACTTAGCTTTTGGTGGCATTTTGATTGCTCCTTATTAACAAAAATGAACAAGAATTGAATAGTCATAAACCAGCATGACTAATCTTAATGCTTTTTTCTAAAAGAAGAAGAAAATGTCCATACAATTTTATAGTAGGTTATAAAAATTTAGTTACAGCAGCTCTGCAGCTCCCTATTAATGCTGTGAAATGCTTCATAGTTGTAAAGAGTTTCCCACATATTCCTTCTCTTTGAAGTCCTGGAGAAATGCTCATATTTTATGGAAACCAACATTCATCTGCATGAAAGCTGCCAATGATTCAAGGAACATCAGCCAAAGAACGCCAGAATGAATGAGTTAGATTGGCCATTCTCAAACTGCAGTGCATACAATGCTTGCTAGTGCTCTGGCTGTTAGTTGGCTGGTCATTTCTGCTACCGTTCCCTTAATTTCCCTCCTGCAAACTATACTAGAAATATGCTAAATAAAATACATCTATATTAAATAAACTGGTTTGAGTTTACACAATAAACTACATGAAATGCAGAAAAATTCCTAAAGCCTCTTGCCCATCTGTCTTCAATCTCTACACACGCATGCCTTGCACATGAGAAATGGACTATGCAGTCTCAAGGGGAAAGGACCTGGTCTTAAGACTACTGTGCTCTAGTGTCTGCAATAATCTATCAGTGTTTAGATTCGTCCGTTCAGAGAGTAAAGTCCTCTGGAACACAGGAAGGACTGTCCTGGAATGCTTCTTTAGATAAGGCACTACTAAAGCCCCTTCTGGACTGTAAAGAGCATCAATGCAAAAACAGGAATGTGTAAGTATCAAGGTCGACTATCAAACCAAAGTGCAGAAATTCAAATTAACAGTTTTCACCTGTTAAGAATGTAAAAGCATCAGGTAACAATAGCAATCAATACAATCTAGGAAATTCTAAAGGAAGAAAAGGTTTAATTTTATACAGAATGGAGTAGGAGCTGTAATGAGACAAGCCTTTTTTTAGTTTTTCCCTTGTGGTATGTCCCAAAATCCTCACTGGAGGTCACAGAAAAAGTTGTATAAGAAGCTGTGTAATGAAATGGGACAGTGGATTTGTGACAGTTCCCATGCTTGCTTGCCCCACCCAGCTGAAGTCTCTCAATCTTATCTTCTTACATAATTTTAACTCATTGTATTCTGCTTAGTCAAAATTTTCTTAGATCACTTCTCCTCTATTTTGAGAAATGGTTTTGGTGGGGGTTTTTTGTCTTGTTTTTGGGGTTTTTGTTTGTTTTGTTGGGATTTGGGGGGGATTTTTTTGGATTTTTTTTTTGAAAGCCCACACACATTTAACTTGATTGAGAAGTCACTTCAAAAGCTTCCTTTCAACTATTTATGAGCATTTAAATAGCTACACAGGAACAAGTCAATAACTTGTCTACTATGCTTCCTGTTTCAAACAATGACAAACATTGGGTATTTTGGGATGCAAAAGTCCATTTTCTTGTATCTATCTCCTTAAGTGTGTGCATGCCTAATGTTTATATTTATCTATCTATATATAGCTACTCCCACATTTACATGCAGTTGCACACACATCCCTGTGTGAATACTGTCTTTATATAAAATTCACCAAAATAAAATACTTAGGCTAACTTCCGGACATGTAAATATAGCAACAGCTAAAAATAACACTTCAGTTTCAAGTTTAATAATGGTTAAAAAGATTATTTCCAATTATGTCTTTTATTGTTCAGTTTATATCAGTTACCTACATGAACTTTAACCTGCACTTTTTCAACCTCGATTTTATGGCTGTTGTGCAAGGCTGCAAGCATGGAACCCTACTCTTCTAAATTTTGAAGAATAGGCTGTGAGACTATCAACCTCAAAGGATTATCTGTACCTTTCAGGGAACATCTCTGAGACAGAAAATTTACCCAGAGTGGTAGGTAAATTCAAATATATGAATATAAGATCCTGTTTATGCATTTCATCTGGACCAGGAAATAGTCAAAATGTAGCAATGCGGTTCCTCTTTCACGTACTTAGAGTATTCTCTTCATAAGTAAGATATTCCCAGCAGATTAGTCGTCTGGAAGTAGCAATCTAAATTAGATCTCCTCCAACACAAGAATCTTCAAATTTAAAAATCACAGTAGAGAATCAGAAAAAAATAATTCCCCCAGGGGCATGGGTATTCTCAGTGAAACATCAGCCTTTGTCATTTCTAGCCATCATCTAGTTACAGACCCTGTTGTTTAACACCTATCTTGTAGTTGCCACTCTGATTAACCAAAATGTCCAAAGTATTCAAACCATTAGCCCTTTTTTATGGGCTCACTACCAAATATACTTACAACAAGAATTCAGTTACATTTAAAGAGAAACAGGCAGATGTTCCTGACAAAGTTCTAAAGCCCTCACAGCAGCTAGAGGCTCATTTCCTCAAATCTATGTTTTTCCTCAGTCACACTTGTGCTCTTTTCCTGCACACATAAGCAGGGATTTTAGGAACCTCACCAGGAAGGAAAAGGAGTTGGAGAATTTTGTTCATCTGGGGTGTCAGCTCTCATTTGTCTCTGTCTCAGTTATGTCCACTCTCCATTTGGAAAGATACCACCCCAGTAGCTTTAAAACACAAAAGCTTATCACTGTATTCTTTTCTTGCTTGGCCAACCTTTTTATTACTTTTATGTATCTTCTGCTACATTTGTCCCATTCACCTCTGCCTTTGTTATGCTTTCCCAAGGCACCTTATCTATCCACGATTAACACAAACGCAAAAATGCTTCCTTCGCACATACATTAGTCTCATTTCTCAAAGTAACTGGTTTATGTCAAAGTTAAAAGTTATCTATTTTCAACAAATCAGACTCTTAAAGAGGTTTTAAAATAAACACTTGTAAAGCATACTGTGCTTTCTTACCTGAACAGAGTTGTTCAACTTTTGTGTAGTTTAAAGCTAATATATCATTAACCCATGCGATGATGTCATGTCTGCTCATAGTCTCTTGGGTTATAGAGGTAGAGTACACGTTGACCGCCATTCCCCAACTAGGAAAAAAAAAATATTTTTGACATTTTCGTAATTGTTTTCTGAATATAATGAACATACATTTCCTGTTCAAACAAGGGACAGAAAAGGTGCAACACTCACAATTCTCTCTTATTTATTGAGAGAGGAGGCTTAATTTTTATTCTTTAATGATAAACTTCTTCAATGTCCTCCTGGAATCTATGACCATATTTCTCCAGCTGTCACTGTGAACTTAAAGAACATAGAAACCTACAGTACTCTGCTTCATGCTAGTAAGGTAGAAAAAAAAAGAATCAGACATAGCCAAAAGACACGTAGACAGGATCAGAGATCTGAGATTTTGTAACAGTGCTGCATGAATGCAGTGATCTGATCTCTTGTCAGTTTTTTGCCCCTGCAGGACAATCAGGCTGCCTAAACCAGTATTTAATTTTCAGATAAATTCTAGATGATGCAGCTGTTCTATTTACTGGAACACTGATTTCTTACTGGGACAGGGGCCTTTTGCATAATTAATTCAGTCACAGAGTGAATACCAGATAATCCTCGTTATCAGTTTACCAGCTTCTATCCTGAAAGTAACTGAGACTTGCACCTCCAACTGTCTCGTAGGAAAGCTGCTGTGGAGCCCAACTCCTCTAAAACATTAAGAACATTCCCTCTCAGGTTAAACCCATTTGTTCTTCTGCCAACATTATCCTCCAGCTCTAATGGCTTTCTCCTCCCCAGAGCAGATTTCCTAATGTGTTAGGGACAGCACTCAGAGTCTGTCCCAATGCCCAGGTAGTCTAGATTAAACAAATCAATTTGAGTCTCTTATATCAAGTCAGACATTCACTGACTGGTATTGCCAGCAGTCCTCCTTGAACAGACAGTTTCAAACTATGTTAAGATAACACTTCACTGAGACCTTGGAAAATGGCACTGTGTGCTCAAAGTTTTCACAGCTACATCATCTTACATAGATTCTTCTAGTTAGCTAAGGTCCCTTCCTGCAAGTAGGTAATTCATAGTAGCTTTATCATCAGTCCCCAAGTACACAGACTAGAAATGCATACTACTGAGCTTTATTCCTTGTTATCCTATCCCAGTCACATCTTTCTGTTGTGAGACATTGCCAAGATAAAAGATGAGCATGTTCAAGTTCATCTCAACAACAGTTTCAAAGAATGGAATCATGATCATTCATGAAGAGAGTAAATAATGTTCCCATGAGTAGTGGACATCAGAAAGTCCACTAGGAACAATCTGAGTATGAGGTGTGTCAGAAACATTCAAATAGTCAAAGTTGAACAATTATTCTTAGAAAGAATAATTGGTTTGGTGGGCACTGCACATCTCCATTTCTAGTGACATCTGTAGTAACACCTGTCTAGCTTTGGTGTCAATTCTGCCACCTCAGCCTTGGACCTCAACTTTCTCAAAAGCAAGAGAACAAGATCTCCTATGTAAGATTAGAGGTCTGCATGGACTATTTCCATTCAGAATTTGCAGAGATGCAACCCTTTGAAGCTTGAGAAACAATTCTGCAGGGAACAAAAAGACTGCAACTTAACTCCACCCATAGTTAGGTGTGCTGGGGCAACCTAGATAAAATGTGTGGGAAAACCCACCAGCATGAAACTTGACTCACTAACTTGTAAGTGTATAAGTACATAACACAGAGAATAAATTTAAATACAAGATTACAAAGTTCATAATACGGGCCACTTTCTAGGAAACAAATCTCTGAAGGTTGTTAAATTGTTCCCATCTACTGAAGTTAAGATCCAAAACATAAAATCCTCAAATTTGCTTTACAGGAAAGAAGAAAAAAAAAAAGATGGGGAAAAAAAAAAGAGAGAAAATAGGGTCAAAAAATTAATGCTCCAATAGTCAGGCTACTACTGCCAGAAATTCATTCATTCGGAACCAGGCTGCCTCTATACCCGCTTGTGTACAGGCACCTCCAAAGCATGGAAGAAATCAGCCTGTGCTCAGTCTGCTCAGTTCTTCCAGCGGGCTCCCAGATAGCACAGCCAATTTCATGAACACAGCCCTGCATTCACTGTAACAGTTAGCAAAGGTTGCTTTCTTGGCATGCACTAAGTGCTTGGATTGAACCAAGCGCTAGGAACAAAGTTTTAGAAACAGGGAGTGCCCTTTTACTCTTAAAAGCTACACCATAATGACTATTCAGCATCAGGATGGAAGGGACTGAGCAGGCAAACAGCACCTTTGATACTAATTGCATCTGAAGTCTGTAACGTCGCTGCTAGAGTGGTTTTTACTTTATTATTTTTAGCCTTTTTAGATAGATAAGAAACTAAAAGAAACATACTACCACTGCCACTATTAAACTAACATGTTAAATACTGTCTGTAAGATCAGCTGAAATAAAAGCTTAATAGTGAATTTAATATTCACTTAAGATTCAGAATAGTGAGTTTAATATTAAACCAACAGACTGATATGGAACAGTTCCACTCAATTCTAAAGAAGCTAAAGATATTTAGATGGTAACATTTGAAATCAAGTTACTCTGATCTGTAATTGCCACTACTTCATGAAAATTTTAATTGGCCTCTCGAGGCCAGGCAGAGCTCAGAACAACCATCAGCTACCAGTAGTGAAAGGGGAAAGTTTACTCTGTTAAAAAGATCAAGAAAATCCACACACAAGAAGGAAGCAGAACTTCCCTCATCACCCTTTTCCACACAGAACTGCAGAGAGATACCCACCTTCCTGCAACCCACAGGGGACCAAACAACCTCCTCTACTGCAGTGCATGGGGTGGGGAACTCCACTGCAGGAAACTGTGAGTAAATGAATAACCTTGAGTTTTACAATCCTACCCTGAAGGATAACTGTAATACAACTTACACTGTGTCTGCAAATGAATTATTATGGTCTATTGGTCAAACAAAAGTTCAGGCTATTTGTTAGAGACCGTAGCTTCACATTTGTACACACAAATATGCATGAGGGTGTATCAGTACCATTTTAAAGTTAAGCGAAACGAATAAGAATTTTTGTTAAAAAAATTCAATAACATGCCATTGCCATTCATTCACAGTGACGTGGTGACATACATCTGAATCTTCCACAGCCTCTTCTCTTGAAAGAGTTAGCCCTGTCTTTGCATCTCCTGTTCCCCACCCTCCTACTGGTTATATTCTAAATAAACTCAGCTGGGAAAGGTTTCCTGTACAGTAAGCATGTTCTAATTTGGTGGTCAGATACACACAGCTCCTCTTTGCCACACAGAGAGACCTTGAACAAAACAAGAAAAAAAAAAAGAGGAAAAAGAAAAAAAAGAACAAGCAGGTGTAGGTAGCACAGCCACCATGCTCAGAAACAGCCAAGAACCCCTGTGCTCAACATCTACAGTTGGGCTTGGGTTTTCTGCCTGACTTATTTCCCTGAGTGTTGAAGTATTTTGAAAAATGTGATTCAGCTTCAAAATGCATCAATAAGCACATGTAAGGCGATGCAAGAGAACAGCTGGACAGGCAGACAACAGGCCATACTCTGAACAGCCAAGTAGCTAACAACTTGATTTTATGTCCTAATATACTACTGCTTTCCAATAACATTATTTACATTTTCAACTTGTTAGGCTTCCCCGTGATTAGGCTGAAGGCTCTCAAGCATAGGCTTGCAATGAGGCTTAGACAAGCCTGAAAACCGTCACCTACCTGAGATCCTTCACCTTCCACAGAGATGCCTGGTGATTCCATAGTAACTAAAAGCAGATGAGGATAGCACATCACACCTCTCACTTCAGAGCACACAGGTGGAGGTTAAAATCCTCTGGCTATTATAGTACTGCCTAACCACAAAGGACTCTATCCCTTGCTTTACCTCAAGCCACAGGAGAGTCTTCACATATTAGTCCAACCATTTCATAAACACACTTCATACATGCACAACTACACACCACAGACCTGAGTTCAGAGGATTAGCTAGGTGCTGAAAACCATGTATATGCTTAAGCAGTCAGAAATATACTGGCTCAGCATGTCCAATAGTAAACATTACACCCGAAGATCTATTAATTTTTTAAGGCATTGCATGTAGCACTAAACATTCAGCTATTAGGCATTTTCCACTGCTCTTGCTACAGATAACTGCAGCTGTTACAAGGTGCTATCCAGCTGTTCCTAAGATCAGTTTTGCAAGAAGCATATTTACTTTATTTTTCCAGGGATAAACTAACAGTTGTTGACAGCAGAAGCTGTATTACAACAAACCATTAATAATGGCACCAGTAATAACAGCAAGACAGGAAGGACTACAGCAATGAACCTAATCCGTAATTGTAAAAACTCATCACACATGCCATCACCTCTGAACCTGCAAGGCCTTCATGCTTTCATGGAATAGTCAAGGTTGGAAGGGATCACTGCAGGTCACCTAGTCCAACCTCCCTGCTCAAGCAGGGCCATCTAGAGCCCGTTACTCAGAATTGTGTCCAGATGGCTTCTGATTATCTCCGGAGAAGGAGACTCCACAATTTCTCTGGGGAACTTGTTCCAGTTCTCAGTTACCCTCACAGTAAACAATTTCTTCCTCATGTTCAGGTGAAAGCTCCTGTGTTCCAGTTTCTGCCCAGTGCCTTTCGTTTAGTAGGCATGGTACAATATTAAGCTTTTAAATGCAGTGGAAAGTCTATGTGACAGTACAAAGAGGAGCCTTCTGGAAGCTGGCACCTGATAGATACTGCCAGTAAAAAAAAAGATCTCACACCAAAAATTACTGAAGCAGAAGATACAGCAGAAAAGCTAAGCTGAAGCTGAGACTGCTGCAGCTGCTGTTGAAAAGGCTTTCTAGATTAAAGCTACTGCAAAACAAAAAAATCCCTGAAGGAAGAAACCTGCCAGACTCAGAGGCTAACTCCCTGAACAAGGAAAATTCATCCTTTCCAAAATCATCTCGAAATGGCAACTGATTTGCTAGACCTTGTCTGTTTCTTTAACACTCACTGCACACAGCCTTAGCCACAGTCATTAGAGGCCAGTTATGCTTGAGGTTGTCTTTTCTGAAAGGAGTTCCGAGGACAGAAAATCAACACAAAAAGCTCCTGTGCAATGCTGACAACACTGTTCTTACTCTCCCTTTTGACTTATGCTGCACTTCGGCAGCAAATACCATGGCATCAGGGTGCTGCAACTTTGTAGCAAGCAACACAAAGCTCTATCTACTCCGAAACTGAATCAGATACAAGATTAATCAGAATGAGACATTGCCATGCGGATAAAAAAAAAAAAGAAGAAAAGGAGAAAAGAATCCTGTGGTTGTAATACTGCAAGAAAACCACACCTTTTAAGATGCTGAATGTCAAATCTCTTGTGCACTGTTCCCATGTTATTAAATAGCCCTGAAATGTTAAGAATATTTTTATTATCTATATATCCCACTCAATTCTGAATGCCATTTTACATTTACCACATGGATCTGACTTGACCTAAAACGATTTGTGAAGCACACTACAGAGTCTAGAGGAGACTGAGACAATCCATGTACATTTTGATTGCTTGAATATTGCAGGATTACCATTTAACACAGCCAACAGCATATTTTCTATTGTTCTCATTGCAGTTCCCTGTTTAAAAGCAAGTGAGAGTAGAGTAATATAGATTTACTTTGATTGGATTAGGGCATTTTTAATTTTTGTTCTTTTAAATTAGAGGTTGCCTGCCAATGCTGTGATGTTCTGACCTAAATAAACATCTATGATGGGTCTCAAGGACTGGTTTAGATCCCAATCTGAGTCACTCTTTTAAAGTATGGTGGTAATTCTGGTTTGTGCTACATATGGCTTTAGAAAACTTTATCCCCCCAAAAAAACCTTATTATCTGAGAGGCAGAAAAATACTGGTTCTTTTTCAGTATCCAAATCTACAAAACACAATGTAAAGTATTCAAATAATATATATATCTTGAGCCAAAACCTCTGAGATGGCCTAATAACCAACAATGCATTACACTGTTCACTGCATAGCTTTTAGAAATAGTTTGAAGTGTATTCACTAACCAGTTATGACATTGGCACATTTCAAAAAAATGAAAATAATAGTTAAAAATTCCAAGACAATTATTTAGTGCTGAAAAGACTTTAGGGCACCTGAGGAGGGCAAGCCACATTCACTTGAATCTGCCAGTCATATTTGCATAGCATAGGTAAGACTTTATTTCTCCAACTACCTTCTCACTCCTGCTGCCACCGAAACTGTAGAGCAGTGTAATACATAATGTCATGTCTCTACACTAGCACACTTCCTTTTTTCTCAGGGTTCACCTTTGCCTCCAAAAGTACAGTGCAATATTAACACTTAACTACACAATATCTTAATTGTATCTCAAAGTATTTGCATGCTCTGAAAGTTTCCTTATCAATTTCTACGTGTAAACAAACCTTAACTAAAAAAATACATCCTTGACAAAAGACAGAGGTTCAAGAAAGGCAGACATTAACAGCTCACACAAAATGGAAGCAATCCAGAGTCTCTGGCCACCACCATTTCCACATAGGTGTAGTAACTCTGGTCAGAAATGAAACACAGCGGTGCACAGCACCCTCAAACTATACCTTAGAGTAGGTGAACAAAGCAATAGTAATGCTCTGCACTGAACACACAGGCACTAATTGGGGTAAGGACACAAATTTCAGTAAAAAAGAATGTTACTACAAATTAAGAAGGCATTTTATTAATGAAGAACAACAAGAAACCTTTGAAGTAGGCTGAACGAGAGGAACATAAGCGTGGCAAGGCTGCAATGCTGAAAAACTTAACTGCTTTCACTTACAGTTATTACCCTCCCCCCGCCAAGGCTTTCAACTCTAAGATCTTAAGATTGAATTGCTGCTTTGATGCCCCGAAGGAAGACAGTCAACCTGTAAAATTTTCACAATAGACAGTAGCAACTACTCTACCTTTCACAGCAGACAAGGAGATTGTGAAGACAGAAAAAAAAAAAAGTTGGTTTGGAGAAAAATAATTGTCAATAAACTCCAGTCAATGAGAAACACCTACATTTTAGAAAACAGAAGAGGTCTATGACCATTTTGTAACTAGAAAACCTTGAAAAAGCTGCTGAATAAACCAACGTTTAATCTTCTGTTAAACAAAGTCTCAATTCACCAAGACACACATGGGCATTTTAATTCTCTTTTCATTCATTTTTTTCCCTCTTATGGACAATAACAGATTACTAAGCATACATGCAGACATTGCTAGAGGATTTCTAAGAGGTTAAAAACCATGCCATAAAGCAAGGTAACATCAGTGCTGAGTACTGGAGGAAGGATGCTTTGAGAGGTAGCACGTTAGCAAACCTCAGTTCCTAGCCCAAGTTCTCCAAATAACAGGGGAACCTCATATATTTTGCTCCTACTAAATGATGACGAGTAGTTGTACTTTCAGACAGGAGATCCCCAAATGCTATAGCAAACGCAGATTTACTGGAAAATGAAGACAGCAACAGAGGAGAGCTTGTTTCCAAACACACTGCCCTGCACAAGTGCAGCCCATGAACTCCCAGGCAAAACACTGTGGACACAGCCATGAATCTAAGCAGCCACCTGCATCTACACCAAGCAAATATCTGCCTGTGATTAGGATGGGATAAGAACAATCATAAATCCTGATTCAGAAAAAACAACACTGCTGGTCATAGAGATTGCTGGGCACCGAGACACTATGTCAGAAGCAGAACAGACTGGGACAGCAGCCATGCTGCAGCCCAGCAGCTCCACTGCTCCCGACTCCTGCCATTTCCGCCTTTTAAGTCCAGAAAACACTGTAGGCAGACTTGGGAGTTTCAGCAGGAAAGAGATCCAACTAGAGGCAAATGAAGTCACCAAATGAATTTAGTTTTGACCTATCCGGAGTTTTGCTGCCGCCCTCCTCCTCTCCGGCATGTAAACATTCAGAGGTGAAAGGCTAAAGTAACACGCTGATTTACTCCAAGCATAACGTAATGCCAAATGAGATTTGGTAATACTATACAGCCCTCCTGACAGGGGGTCTGAGCAGCCTCCAAGTGCCTCAGAACCCTGTACAGAGCCAGGCAAGAGAGGCAGTGACTCAGCAGGAGACAGGCACTGAGCATCCACACGTTTCAGAAGTCTGTGAAGAAGGGAAAACAGGAGGATTCACCAAGGGGAAATGCAATGCCTTTCTCCTAACACATAACTGCCATTTCCTAACATGAGATTGCAGTACACTTAATAAACCCTGGCTGTCCAAGGCAGGCAAAGATAACAAGGGAAACACTCTCATGGGAAATCTCTTGCACTAGCAAAGAAGGGACTGCAATATACCTTTTCTACTCACAAATGATGCAATATGATACAGAGAACAAGGACTTTGTCATGCATCAACTTTTTTCTCTTCTACATTAAAAACAAGTGTAGATACACACAGATTTATGCATTGCAACATTTATTCTAACCTTAATAAACATGTATGTTAGAATCACAGAATATCATGAGTTGGAAGAGACCCACCGAGGATCACTGGGTCCAACTCCCTGTTACTACAGGGAACAAGGCCCTTTGAAAGGGGCCTTCCTTAGAAGGTGGCCTTAGCCACCTTCACTTTGAAGGTGCCTGGAGTGACACCAAGTAAGGGACATGAAACAGCACAAGAACCACTCATGCAACCATCCCAGGACTTATGGGCAAAGATTCCAGAGCACAGCCTGCACGACAGAGCTGCTGAGACAGCAGCCAGGCAGCCAGCCCTGCTCAGTCCCTGAATGGCAGGAAGATGAGGACACTGATCAGGGGTATAAGACAACATTTATTTTAAGCCACCTTTACCCTGAAGTTGTAAACAAGCATGTGACAACACATGAAGCAACACGCAACCATGCTGGCTGCTTTCACTGATGCATCACTCTCTAAAACACGGCTGTGTATTTTTGTGATTAAGCTCTAGTATGGTTGCCCAGGGTTCCCACTGCTACCACAGCTCTGCTGACATTTGAGGTGGAAAGGAGAAGCACGAGGCTTTCTGCTGGCTATGCAGCAAATTCAGTGGGCAGGTTTCTAGGAATAAGCTCCAGGTGACACCTGGGACCCGAACCGGCTGTAATTCCCCTGCCAGCACTGCCTCTGCAGACCACTGCACCAACACACTATATAGCTTTTTACTAGGCTCTGTGTTCAACCTCTCTTCCACTTCTCTCTCAACTGCTAGTGAAACCGAGACCAAAAACAATATTAATGATAACATTAAATCTTGTAGTTCTAACATCTCCAATGTTGATGACATAGGCCCAAATAAATAACCCTGTCTTTGGCTTATACAAACTCCCTACAAATCATTATTAATATTATACAGATTTCAAGTGTTAAGACTACCAGCCGCAACACTTAATTTTGGGTTTGGATACCGAAGTAACTTGACCTCCTCCCTTGTTCTTATGAGTTCATACTATAACAGACAAGGAAGCACTCTTAAATTATTCTGGTGCTCAATGTATTACCAGTAAATGACTTGCACTTAAGAATTAATCCTACCAAGTACTATCTAGAACAGGGCTGAACTTCTAAGTGAAATTGCTTAACTGCTAAATTAATTTTGGAGCAACTAAAACTAGAATTCACTAATCCTTCAAGAAGTAAATTGCCCTTTAGGAACATGCTAGTTCAACCATCTGTGATTTATGTAACGTATTATTCTTGCTATGTGCCAGTAACCACAGACTGATTTAGCATTGTTGCACTACCAACACAATTGCTGAGGCTACCAGCATCAAGTTAAGTTTCCCCAAAACGTATTTTTTCAACCACGCTGGTCTTTGAAGGTCTGTGAAGTCATTTTCCATCAGATTTTAACATCTTCTGCCTATCTAAAGGGGGAAATCCCCAAACCTCTGTTTTCCAAGTAATGTTCTTTAGGTGGTGCCTACTGCTTTGATGCAACTGTGATTGTAAAAACAGAATTAGTTACAAAAATCTTTATCTACAAGTCCCAGTAAAGCCTTGAACCTTAAGCTAAGAGAAGCATAGATGTACTGTTTAATAGGATTTGGCCTCCTTTCATGGAATATTTTGAGGTCAATTCCTAAAGTCTATTGCTTCCAGTTGGCAAACGGTGACATTGCCAAGTTCAACTCCTACAATAAACAAGGGGGGAAAAAAGTTTATTGCTTAAATTGCCTTCAACTACATATAAATGTAGGTAATCTGTGCTGCAATGTGAATATTTAGTTTCTTCAATCCTCTCAGTGTTGCTGCAGGCCATGCAACAAGACAGTTTTGTACCACTCCCTGTAAAAGCACATCAAACTAAGCAGACATCTGACACAGTTTAAGAAATGTGCTCACAGTTAAACATTTTTTTGCAGATTAAGTTTATCAATAAAGAAAATTCTGCATGAAAAAAGATACAATTCCTTAAAAGCAGAGGGAGCAATTTATCAGCTATTAACTTCAAAACATAATCTTTACTTGCAATGTACATGATTAGTTTTATGACATAGCAAAACTATCCCTTTGCCCTGCTGTATCTCTACAAACTTTTGGTCATCTCAGGGTACTAAATTGCAGAAGTTGCTCCCAATGATTTAGAGAATGCAATATGAAGTAACTAATACACTTCTGCAGCAGCAGCAGTATAGCTTTTGCAAGAATTAAGCTAGAAAACAGTTGAAATTGATGATGTCAAACCGAAACTGAATACACATATTTTTCTTTTCCATCTTTGATGACAAGGATGATTTCACCTTCATGGCAGTACGGAATTTGTTGCCAGATGATATTCCTTTCACTTTTAAAGCATGTGATTTCATTACTTTGTTTTTAAGTCAAGAGCTGTTTATGCCTATTAAGAGTTACAGAATGGGATCATAAAGTGACTCAGGTAGGCAGAGAACTCCAGAGAGATCTGCTCCAATCTCCCATTCACTGCAGAGCCAGCAAGAGAGGGCTACCAATGACCCCATCTATCTGAGTTTTGAGTGCCTCCAAGGACAGATATTCCACAGTTCCTCTGGGTAACGTCTTCCAGTGTTTGACCATCCCTTCTGTGAAAACATTTCTCCCAATATATAACGTAATTTCTACTGTTGCAGCTGCTGCCATCTCCTCTCATGCTCTGCCCATTCATTTCAAAGAACTTGACTCCATCTTCTTTAAACCCAGCCTCCCATCAGACAGCTAAAGACTGCAGTGAGCTCTTCCCCTCTCCTGAGCTGTCTCTTCTCCAGGCTGAATAAACACAGTTCACATGCTCCAGCCCCCTGATCATCCTGGTGTCCCTCCATCACACTCACTTTGGTATGACACTGTCTTTCTCAAACTGGAAAAGCCAAATTCAAACACGGTATGTGAGATGTGGTCTCAGAAGCATCAGAGGGGAAGAATCACTTCCCTGGAGCTGTTGGCTACATGCCTGCCAATGCAGCCCAGCATGGGCTTGGCCTTCTTCCCTGCAAGAGCACACTGCTGACTCATGTTCATCTTGTTCATGAGCACCATCAGATCCATACTGTACAGCACTTCAGGAACAATTGCAGGGGGCGAGGCAGAGGGTGTGCTTAAAGTGGTAGTGGAAAAAAACCACCTCACCATATTAAAAATAGAGCTGCTTGAGGGACAAGGCAGCTCTAGAGCACCCCCACTGCTGCGGAACTCATTTCACACTTGGGGACCAAAGATGTATATGTATATACACAAAGGTATATTAGAGAGCCAAACTTCTGCAGGCAGAAACATACAGAATAATAAAACGGTTTGTGTTGGAAGGGTCCTTAAAGATCATCTAGTTACAAATCCCCTCCCATAAGCAGGGACACCTCCCACTAGACCAGGCTGCTCAAAGCCCCATCCAACCTCGCTGTGAACTCTTCCAGGGATAGGGCATCCACAACTTCTCTAGGTAACCTGTTCCAGTGCCTCACCACCCCCACAGTAAAGAATTTCTTCCTAATATCTAATCTAAACCTACTCTCAGTTTGAAGCAATTGCCCTTTGCCATGTCACTACATATCCTTGTAAAAAGTCCCTCTCCAGCTCTCTTGTCAGCCACCTTTAGGTATCGGAAGGCTCTCTGGAGACTTCTCTTCTCTAGGCTGAATAATCCCAGGCTCTCTCAGCCTGTCTTCAGAGGAGATACATTAAATGAAAAAAAAAAAAAAATTCCTTATGTCTCTTTGAATCTGACAACTGGCACGACATGAATGTGTTTACTGAAAACAGTGTTTTCAGATCCTGATTGAGAATCTACATCATGTGTAACTCTGAAACATTAATATGGGCAAGGAGTGATATGGACCACAAACAATAATTCAATAAAATACAACTAACACTATTCTGCATACCAAGGTTTCCAATAAAATGGCTAAATTACATGTGAATTCTGTCCTTTTGGGAAAATGTATCACTATTCAACCATTTACCACTGCCTCCATGTTCTCAGCACTCCTACACACCATGATCTTTCTGTACATGCAAACTCCCGCAGGACTTTCATATCACTGTGCTATGTATTCCACTTCCATACAAACAATTACTCATAGATTCTATAGTTATTTTAACAAGCTATGATTTGTGTAACACTGAATCCATAAGTAAAACAAATGAGTATTCTACTGCAAATATTTTAGTGCTTCCTATTCATGATATTACTGGACTAGCTCCACGGAGATTAACCTTAAGAAGCGAGGCATAACAACCATGTAAAATTTGCCTAAAATGAATTTTCATTCCCCCAAAATTGTTTAATGCATACTGCCAGCAAGCCCTTCCAAGCATCAACACCACATTCCAGAGTGACAGGCAAGAATTTGCATTCATGTGCATCTCTGAATAATTACAGCTGCTTGGGTAGGAAATCTGTATGGTACTAAGGACCCATACTGTCAGGAGAGAAAATTCACTTGAGTTGCTCTTAAAAGATAAAACTGAAGTCCACAGATTTTGCTAACTAGCTCTCAGGGTTCCAAAGTAGCCAAGAAACATAATATTGAAAATTAAACCTCTGAAACAATACAATGCAAGGTGGTCATACGCAAGGCCAGAAGATCAACAGCACAACCTGCATGTTTCTCTCCGGGCAGAATGATCTGGCACAGTTGCAGGATTTCCTAAGGAAGCTACATCCTTAAGTCTCCACTCATTGATGAATGTTTACACTTCCTGTTTGGATAGCATAGCAAAACCCCAGATTTAACACAAAAGCACCCTTCACTAAGCATGAGGCTCTACGAGAAACAAATTACTTCAGAGTGGTTAAGCTAAGATATTTAATGGCTGTGCTTTCAGTATACAGAGGTCTCTCTACAAAATATTTAATAACTTAGTATACCACTAGAAAACTAGACAAATTTCTGTCAAAATATCATAGGAAATATTTTCATTTTGAATTAAATATTTGATAGCGTGAAGACAGTAAAATTGTGTTAAAAAAAAACCCCAAACACAGCTTTTAAAACCCCAACAGTTAAATGCATGCTTAGTAAACTCTTATAGTTGATATTCCACTTCCCCTCCCACCTAATTATAATGAAACAATATGAAGAAGATGCTTAATCGGTGAGTCAGGCAGCAGAGATGTGAACAAGATCCAAACAGCTACGCAGTCACAGCTAACGCCATCCGCAGAAGAAACACGGATGTTTTCCATTTACGTTCCCTAGCACTGATGTTGGAAGTGAGCGACCAGTGCTGCTAGTTGGAGGTCAGAATTCAGGGAGTATCTAAACACTGTCCTGGTGCAGCGTGAGTCTTGCTGCCGCCGCCGCCACCACCACCACCACGCTTATTCCGCACTACAGCCTTCGTGCCATCCCACTCAGTGGTTTGCATGATTGAGAACAGATGTGGTGAGACCACTCGTTTTCAATTATCAAACAAAGCCTGAAAGTTTCATCTCCAAAATGAAAAGCTGGCACACGATTTATCTTCTTCCTTACCAAGCCTTTGCTATACTTAGCTTTGGACATGACGAAGGAGAAGAGACTGTCAAACTAAACTAACCTCCCCACCAAAACACAAAAACTCTGAAGATATTTTTGAAGAGTCACTCATTCAAGTGCCAAGGCTTGAAATGTAGACCAACTACACTTTTTTTTCTTACTGTCTCCCAAAACAAGTTTTATATCTCAAGGTTAGTCCAGGTATGCCCATTGGGAGAACATTCCTGTGGTCCAGCCTGACTGTCATGAGGGTGCTGCATCTCCCTCGAACTAGCCAAAGAAATAGCTTTAATCAGGATCTCTTGCCCCACCTCCAAATCACCTTTCTTTTACAATGCAGCATATTTTTCAGTGCCTGTTTTCCAGGGACACTAGATTGAAGACACTAGGCAGAAGTCAAACTGTTTCTAAAAGTGACAGCATCAGGTTCAGTTCTCACATATCTGAAACTTGCTCCTTTTTTTGTTAATATGCCAGAAACACATTGCTGTTGCTATGCAGCTCAACAAGGTAGTTTAAAAAAACCACATCACACACCAAAAACCAGAATGCAGCCTCCCACCTACAGGATGTTTCCGAAACCCATGGAGACTGGGTGCAGATTAGGTGTTCTCAGAACTCTTTGGTGAGAGTGCTTGGGTGCATCTGAGAAGATAGTGCTGTCTGAAAATCACCTCCATTTCCTTACACAAACTGGGCTGTTTGTGGAGTGTTGTTTTGTTCCCCTCTCCTGACATCCCATAAAGTTATCTCCCTCTTAGCCCCTGATTTAAACAAATACCCCCAACACCCAAAACACTGTGAAGATATTCTCTTCAAGGAAGATCAAATCCACATCAAGAGAGGTAGCCCAAAAACATGGGTAGGGATTATCTAGGTTTCAAACTACTGACGCAGTATTGAGCAGAGTCATCCTCATAACCCTCGGAAACATTTATACGCACTCACATGTGACTCCCAGTTATCTTCAGACAGTTTCACCCTGTGCCTTTTGAGAGCTGGACCCAGCAGAAGATACTCACCAAAACAGCTCTCTCTAGGCAGAGTACTCCCTAATCAGAAAACAAGATTAAAGAAGAGCAGCAGCGGCAGCGATAGGAAGACAGCTTTAGGAAAGTGAAAGAAGAGAAAATAAGAGGGTACCTAAGCTCACAGGAACCAAGGAAAGATTTCTGCATGGTCCCTTTTAATGCTGGCTAGTAGCTGCTGGCTCTAAGTCATCAGGACAGTCTTCTGCCCGATAGCTAGTAAATATCTTGTTGCAATCCAGACGCTTGACAGACAAGGGGGTTATCACAAAAATACCACTTTTAGAAAAGCTCAAGCCAAATTTATGGGGTGTGATTTATGTTGGTTCGTTGCTGGGGTTTTTTTAAACATTTGTTATAGACTTTCTCCTTTCAGTGAAATCTAGTGCAAAATTCTCATAATCTTCAATAAAGCTGTTAGGTGAACAGCAAATGCCTCTGAAAATAATGATTCAGTTACTAATATATAGTAATAATAGTAGCATTTGCTTCGACTAGCATTTACAGTTTCAGAAGTCACACCTGTCTGTACTAAGAAGCAAGAAGATAGCTCCTTGCTTTTACTGTGTATTGTCTTCCCAGTTCTCAGCAAGGTCGTGCATTATTATATTAATTTTATCAACACAAATGGTCTTTTTTACTTCAGTGGAACTACCTGCTCACCATATTCAACGGAACCGAATTTTAGAGCAAGAAACTCCTTCTGCCCACAGTAAGGCAAAGCTGTAGGTCTCCCTTTGAACCCCGAGTAAAGCCACACATGTGGAAGGCACAGAGCCACCAGAGACAGGGGCAGGTCCTGCAGAGGGAAGGATGCTCTCTGCTGCCCAGGGCCAACCTGCATCCGGCAATTCACTGGGAGTTGGGAAGGCAAAGACCAAAACAGATTTTGCTATAACATAAATCTCCACTTTCAGCATGAAAGTTATCAGCTCATACTGCTGTAAAAGGCAGCCAGATATGCTCTGTAACACCCCACAGTTTATTTCAGCAGTGGGTGAGGAAATCGCCACTTCTGTCCTGCTTTCATTAGTATGCAGAGCACCATCGCTCATTGACAGCTTACACAACGACTTCTAGAAGGAAGACAACACTTAGGAAAACCAGATATTTAAAACATAACTTTAGAGAGGTACATGCTCACAGATAAAAACTACAACAAAAATACTCTTTCCTTTCAGCTTAGTGATTTGAAGAAAAACAATCAGGAAGTTGGGCCCCCCTCCCCCCACTTCGTGCAAGTTCTGGGTATAAAACTAAATATAGTCAGGGAATGAAGGACCAGAAAAGCATTTTTCTAGCAAAACACACAGACAAACCAAAAGTTAAGCACAGTCTCCTACAAAGGAAGGTACAACAGTTTTCCCCTTTAGAACCAGGGTGGGCTAGGTATATAATTCAAACCTGGAAGTATTCAAACTTTTTGTACAGTTAGCTTTTAAAAATATGATGAGCTGATCTACCACACAAAATGCCCAGATTCTGGCAATAAAAGCACTGCAAACATACCCTATTTTAAAAAAAATTCCCCACATAGCTTTTGATTTGGTTTCTCATTAAATTTTTTCAGCCTTCTTTGAACACAGAAGCAAAACTATAATTAAATGTAGTGCCATTCTCAGAAATTACCCCAAATCTATTCTGGGTCAACGAAAAGACACTTCAGTACCAAAAAAATTTTAAACTCAGTCTGGAGGACATGAAACAGCATTTTACTAGAGCAATACAGATTGATTACAGTTATTAACTCTAAAAGGTGTAACATCACCCTGTGACTATATTTTATGCCGAAGTGCCTGGTTTCCATTTACCACCTAAGTAAAGCTGGATGAGAAACTTAACACCTTGGGCCCGTATGTCTCAGTCTGCAAAATATAATACGTCCTTTGGAAGACTTGGAAAAACTATTTGTGGCTTTGCATATGGAGCATACGGTTAGGACTCGTGGTATAGGTTCAATTCCCTGCTGCATCCTCAACTCAGTGGATAACTTATGGCATCTCCTTCCATGTCAGCCTCCTAGTCTGTAAAAAGTTATAAACTGCAGCTGTTTTTATGTCTGATTCAGGAGTTGGATATTAAATCTTTGGTAAGACCTGGTATTAGAAATAGCAAAGCTTTTTTTTAGGTCTCAGAATATCCAACCCGATAAACACAAATTTTCTGATCAGTAAAGACTACTTTTGTTTTAAAACATCTACAAAACAGAACACGTTAGAAGTTGTAAAATGAGAAAGCATTTCTGATATTACAGGAGAGAAGGACCTAAAGGCAAATACTGAACCTGTATACACATGGGAAATGCAGGTTAAGAGCTGCACAAGTGTTTTACAAGCAAAGTATGTACTTCTAGCTTTGTACAAGTAACTGCTGATCTGATGTCAAGCTCCAGGGTGTGTTTAATGACATATTTATTTCATATTCTTAGATGCACATGGAACAAGCCAGCCCAACATTCAGAGGCATAACAACTTGATGTGTCATATGGTAAGGTCGTACAAGCTGCTCTGTAAGGCTGCTTTGAAGTCAGCAATGGCACTGACAGTCCAGCGTGGTTGCAGGCACTATACTGATGGTATTCATCTGTTATACTTACTGAGTATAACTGCTGCAGCTCAAACTGGACAAGCACCAAACTCACCTAATTAGTAAAGGTTTCCATGGAAGTTAAAAGCCATTTTTTTCAGTACCAAGGAGAAGTTTCACAGCAGGTTTCATATATTTTCTTTAACGTTTCCCTTCTGTTATGCTTGCCATTTCCTTCCTAAAGTACTTAAAGCTAGAAATGAGAGCAAGTTAAGTATCATTCTGTCCCTTGGAGAAAGTGAGAAATCAACAGACATGGATGCCATGACTGTGCAGATCAGGGTAAGTTTCCACAAGGAAAAAAGAACCTAAATAGAATTCTCCAGTGGAAATTTTTATTTGTGCATTAAAGGTTTATTTCTGAAATATATAGAACTGGATTACTTATTTACTGCCCAAAAATAACACGCAACATTAGCATTAAGAGTTCTGTATTCCTTTATATTGCTCTAGAGAGGAATACAAATGGATTCAAATCCCTAGAAGACTAAGGAGTACTACTCTGGATTAAAGGCTATTCAGATGCAGAATAACTTCACAATTTCCAAAAAATTGGGCAAACATTACAGTTTTTTCTGTCATCAGGTGCTTAACACCGCAGCCTTGCAAAATGTTTTTTCTAGACATAGTTCAATGTCTGATATGATAGGCAGAAGGACAAGAAAACTGACTTGTTGATAGGCAGAAGGACAAGAAAACTTGACATACAAACCTATTGCAAAAGAAAAATGGAGAACCCCATTTAACAGAGGTTTTCCAAAGAACCCTTCTGAAGAAGTGAGACAGCAATCAGTAGCACCTATGACATGTCAGAATAACTAAACATAGATGCATGGTATTTCAAATATTTTCACATTTCTGCTTAGGTGCACCAGCTTTCCTCTAAACCGGAATCTTGTTCTACTCAGCTGAAATTTACATATAGGAAGTGAGAGCTCCAGGCTTTCTGCAAGTAGAAATAGGTCCTTACAAAAGCAAATTTGCTACTTCGTGCTAAATGTGTGCATTGGGGCTCCATTGCACAAACTATGAGCAGATTTAGAGTGAGACGGACTAAATTTTGAGCAATTCAAACAAGCCACACGCTGGGATCACCGACACACTTTGAGATCATGCGTCAGCGTGTGATCAACAATGAGATTCACTGTTCTTAATGGTCAGCTATACCGGTAGCAGCTCCGTTACTCCCCAGCAGAAGAAAAATACTGTGATTTTCTTCAGCCATGTCATCCACGTTTGTTTTCATCTAATCGAGCATACAACTCGCCACTTTAGTCAGAAATTTGAGAGCAGCATCATTTCCTGTTGCTTGAAAATCAGCTTTAAGGGGCGTGTTCTCTGCAGAGGCACTGCTTGCTGTCATCCAGGCAGCATTTAAAATAACTGTATATTGACATAAGGGGAGCCACCGGCCGTATTATCACCCTTCGAGTCGGCAACAAGGAGCACATCAAACCAGTTGCGTTCCGGGCTGCGCCACGACCCTTATCAAACAATGCAAACAATTTTAATGAGCTTATCTGCCGGAACATATTGTCAGAGATGTTAATGCAAAAGCGCTGCCAGTAACGCATGCCAAACGATTCATCAAAAATGCCTACAACTGCGACAAAAGACGTGTGTCCCCCCAAAACGAGGAACGATAAATAAACACAAAATGGGGCTGGCGGGGAGCGGGGGGCGGGGATGGAGCCGCCCTCCCCCGCGCAGGCACTGGGGGGACTGTCACCGCCGCCCCGGTGCGCGGGGGGCGGCTGTCACCCCCACAGCGGCGTGCGGGGAGCAGTGCCCGGTGCCGGTGCGGGTCCCCGGGCCGGGCAGGGGCTGCCCGAGCCCCGCCATCCGCGGCCGCCGCCTCCCGCACGGCACCGCCTCCCTCCGAGATCCGCAGCGAGGTGCTGCGGCTCTTTTCCAGGGGGAGCTGGCTGCCTGCGCGGGGTGCGTTCTTTCCTTCCTTTTTATTTTACCCCCCTTCTCTTTTTTTTTTTTTTATTATCATATTTAACCGCCTTTCTTCCGCCCGGGCGCGGCGAGTCCCCGCAGACATCCCGCTTATGCACCGAACGCTCTCCAGCCGGACAATGCGGGGCCGGGGCGAGAGGAGGGGGCTGCAGCCCGCCCTCCTTATGCAACCTCCCACCCGCGCCGCCGCAGCCCCCCCGCCGTACCTGTAGGAGCGCTCCCCTCGCACCGTGTGCTTCCTGAAGGGGATGATGGTCCCGTTATCCTGAATGATGTCGTTGTTGTTCTCGCCATTTGGGGACAGGGCTTGGGTCGGTCCGGGCATTGGCGCTCCCGCCGCTCCGCAGAGCCCCGCGCTGCTGCCGCTGCTGCTGCTGGTGTGCGGAAGGTGGCGGCAGCCGCGACTCTCTCGCCGCCCGCCCGCCCGCCCCGCTCCGCCCGCGTCAGCCCCGCCCCGCCCGCGTCAGCCCCGCCGCCGCCGCCGCCACACGTGACCGCCCCTCGCCATGGCAACCGGCCGGCGCCGCGCTGCGCCCGGGGACGGCAGCGGGCAAGGAAGGGAGGGAGCGGGGAAGGAAGGGAAGGGGCGCCCGCCCCGCCCCGCGCCCCCACACAAAGAGCCGCTCGCCCCGGGCGTGCGGGGGCTCTGCCGTCCCCCGCGGGGGACCAGCCCGAGCTGTTCGGCGGCCCCTTCTCGGGGCAGGCACAGACAAAGCGCCTGGGGCACCCCCCACGCATTCCCCGTGCCCGCGCGGCGATCCCGCCGCCTCCGCACGTGTCCCTGCGCCCGTGGGCGGCACGGAAACACAGCCTCTCCCCTGCAGGGACCGCGCCGTCCCCCTGCCCAGTGCCACCCGGGACAAGGGCAGCCGCGGTGTCGCCCTGGTTCTACGAGACCAGCCGAGACCTCAAAGCCCGACGCCTCTTCATCACCCTCCGTCCCCCGGTACCTCCGCATCATCCGCCTTTTCGCCACACCAAGGAGCTATTTGGGGCTCAAGCTCCTCCTTTTGAAGGAACCCCCGCACTGGGCTGCTCGGTTACACGCCGCCCAGCCGCAGCAGGGAACACCGCCCAGCTTTCCCCAGCATCTTCCCTCGGTGCTGGTGTGCTCGGGGTTACGGACATCCCCACTGCGCAAAGCTCGCCTACCCTGGCTGCAGCTTAAAGAATCATAGAGTGGGTTTTGTGTTTCATATGGTAAACCCTTTATTAACGAAAGTACATAAATACTAAGTGACATGAGAATACAAGGATGTCAAAAGTCATGGACTCCTAATAACAAAAAAGCCTAAGAAGGTTCTAAGTTTATCTATGCTATTTTTTCCTAGTTCCTGTGTCTGCTACTCTGCCTGCATTTCCACCCCAAGCACCAGGATGTCCGAGTTACCAAGCTCTGTATTCCTGTTTATGGCTTCACTGGAGAGCACAGTACACCACCTGTCAAGCTGCACTACACATTTCCAGCACTCTCCTTCTCTTCAGCTTACACAGAAAAAACATTTGATGGCACATCCTTCAAAATCTTGCTTGGATCAGAAACAAGAAGGGAAAAAACCTGCCAAGGCAGTAGCACTGATCTTCTGGCACTGCTAGCACCACCATTCACACAACCCTCATCTCTTCCTCCCCTTCATCTAAAACAGTTTTTTATCCTCCTTGCTCCGTTTCCCTCTGCATAGCTCTATGATTTCTGCATATCTCTCCTTGCATAAATAGCAATGCTCTTCAAAGTTTAACCACAGAGCAATTCTGGTCATCCTCAGGAGCAGATCTGAACTCTACTGTGGCCAAACCTACCTTCACGTCCCAATAGTGGATCAAAACTCACACATTTACCGCATTAGAAAAACAAACTATCCAACTATTTACAAATTGTTTTCTCTAAACAAAAACCAACAAGGGTGACTATGTGCACAGTCTCTTAACAGCTTGTATGACCTCAGGGCTGTTAGATGCAAAATATTTGGGCCAATCTATCAACATCTTAAAAAATACATGGCCCCAAATCCAACTCTCTTAAAATGAGTTTTAAGGGGGCAGGTCAAACAAAAAGAGCAATGTGAGTATTTCTAATATCAGAGACACATGATGGTATTTTAATTCAGAAGTTCTGAAGTATGAGTTTGATTATGTTTATACTTCAGATTTTTTCCTGCAAAAAAAAAATTAACGACATTTTAACTAATCTTTAACCTTTCAGACTGAAATGACACTTTACTGAAAACTTAGTTTACGTGATAATGTTCATGATATAGACTCTGCATTCACAGAGAGCTTGTAAGGTAAATACAATCAATAACTGAACACCAACTGCACAATACTTGGACTGTTGAGAAACTACTTAGATTTACATCAGACATATACATTAACAAACACACACAGAGCAATCTCTAACAAAATTCAAGTTAGCCTGCCAATTTGTCACTTGTCCTCTGAACACAAAGACAGGAGGTTTTATTTATTCTTTCTGCCAGGTTTTCAAATATACTCAGATTTCTCTTTCAGTAAGCAATCTATGGACATTCGCAGTAGGCACACTTTATTGAAAAGTGTTCCATTCATCTGGCAACTGGAGGACGCTACCTTTGAGTCTTTTTCTAAACAAGCAACAAAATACATTCTGCTAAAAAGACCAGTGTCTTAGTAACACCCAAGAACATGGAGAAGCCAGAAATGCTACATGGTGACAGAATATCAAAATAATCTATAGCAGGTCTTTATCTGCCAGACATAACCCTACCTGCTCTGCTAGGCAGCAAGTAGTAAAACACTCTGCAACCCTTACTCGTAAAAATATTTTTACTTCTTCATCAGTGGCAAAGAACAGAAGCTTCTTTACGGAAGTCTCCAAAACTGTTTAAAACGTACCGACAAAGCTACAGAAGAGAAGCACAGGTGAGGAGAGCATGGCAATGTCACTTCAGACCCCTTCTTGCCTCTGCATTAGGATTCAAGGTCAGAAAACACACACTGCCTAAACAGAATACCTTACCTTTATAGAGGCTGAGCCAGGCCTCAACCAAAGCAGTTTGGTGCTGGTTTTCAGAAAACACATACTGCTTTGGTTGATCTAGCACAGCCTGGGGGGCAGAGGGCGCAATATGGATTCCATATGCACGGCACTCCCTCTACTTACATCTCTGTTTCTGGGCACTCTGTGGCCCACAAGTACCACTCTTATCTTTAAGTGCTGGAAGCCACCAGCATTTTCTTCCCACTTTCATTATTCTGAGCTAAGAGGTCCTGCAAGAAATAGGAAATCTGTTGCTGTTATTAGGTGTCTGTTCATCTGTGCTGCCTTTGTAGATTTTTACATGCAGTAGGCATAGAAACAGAGAAACAACCTGAAGAATAAAAGGTCATCATGATGTTGATTAAAGAGCCCCAACTATGGTATGTTGAAAGTATCAAAATCTAGTACTCACAAGAGATACACACACTAAGCAAAGAGCCAGGAAAGCAATTAATGCCAAAGGGTGGATTACAAAACCTGATGTAATAGATCTTCAGCTCTGAGAACCACAGAGGCAATGGCTGGAAGGAACCTATGGAGGTCATTTGTTCCAGTCTCCCACTCAGAGCAGGATCATCATCAACACAAGATAGGGGCACGTTTCGGGACATGATCAATCTATCCAAATTGCAAAAATCTCCAAGGATGGAGATGTTTCATCCTCTCAGGGCCACCCGCTCCCATGCCACATTAGCCACACAGCAAGTGTGCTGATGCAAAAAGCACTCTCTACTTCAGCACTTGCATTCCAGTACTCCGATTTTCGCTGGGATGAACAAGGTAGAGCAAACACTAGCAAGTACTAAAGCAGGCCTAGCCATCATTCTCCAAAATCTGGTTGCTCCTTACTCCTCAGAGCTTTAGTTTTCAGTTCCTCTCTCCTTATTTGCTCTAAACTTCACTTACTGCAGTAGAAAGGCCATGCAGCATAATTTAGGATGCTTGAGAGTGAAATCCTTTAAAAGCCCAAAATGCAGCATTAGAAAGACTTCAGACATGCTCAAGCCAGAATTTTATATTAGGCTGATAAGAAGGAATCAGTGTACAGCCTCGAAAACAGGTGATGACCATGCTAGACACTTCTGCTGGTATATTTGTGAGAAGATTAAAAACCCCACAGTTTTAGGGAGTATTGTGTGTTACATAGCCAAACTATAAATGCAATTAATGATTGCAGAAATTCCCCACTGCTTGAATAACTGTGGGGTGGTGGGAGCAATAGGGAAATAGATAAGGGAAAAACACATCTAACCCTAGAGTGGCAAGGAGCATCCCTCATCTCTGACATCACAGTTCAGGTTCAAGCTCGTGATATTCCTTGCACCGTTCTCAGATTACAGCCCAGCTACAGTGTTAAACTGTAGCAAACACCATGCAAATATAATTATTTTGGGCCATGTACATCACTTTTCTGAAGAGTTTCATGAACACTCCTGTCACAAGTGTAGTTTTTCCACTGGGAAAAAAAAATAAGAAAACCAGATTTCAGAAAACAGTTAGAAGATAACAACTTTTGGAAAGCAGTAGTCCTGAGCAATGTAGTATGCTTTTCTAATTTAACTGTTCTCATAGTCTTCCTTTGTCAGGACGAAGATTAACAGAATTCTGCAAAGCCACAGGTTTAGACACTGTAGAGTAAAATCGGTTACTTCTAGCACTCAAATTTGTGTTTAATCAGAAACCGATGCAGAAACAGGCTCTCCCTCCTCAAGGAGTTGGCCAACAGTGTTTAGATTTGAAAATAACTGAATAAAGCAAATCAGGAAGAAAGTTTTGGAAGAGCTAAAAGTTACTCTGTTAAGTCTTGGGCACATCTTGGTTTTTAAAGGAAGTCCCAATTAATTAAGGTACACAGACATAATTTATTCCTAGCATGAGTAGATTCAGTAAGATGTGTATAACCATGAGTATACTTAATTAGGCTGCATCAGAATCAGCCTAATTTCTTAAGTTGCATCTAGTAGATTAAGAACAGAAGACTAAGGAGATCCAGATTTGCACGTTATCTGTGGGAAGTACAAATGACGTATCTGCAACTGAATGCCTAATACAGAGCGCTGGCTTGCACCAGCCTAAATTAGTGATAACATATTGCACAGAAACATCTAAAAAGGAATCATCAACTCAGTGAACATATATCAGACATGATATGGTGCATGATAAATTGCAAGCTGACCTGGGTTACACAATACTCACTGACATACTGTCAACAGCACTGATCAACCCAAAGGAAAACTCCCACTGTGGTGTAAAATCACTTCAAGTGAAAATTTGAAACTGTAAGTTTATAGATTTTCTTTGTTTACACAGCACTGAAGGAGTTCTCCCACCTTCATCCTGTTACCTCATTCTCTGCCTTAAATTTCAGGGTGCGTTGCATTTAAACTCACCATACCAAACAGCAAATGATAATTTCGTCAGGACAAAGAAACACTGCATGAGTTGTATTAAAACAGCTACTTATCACTCCAGACATCCTGTAGACAAAGAATGAGCTTCCCACCCTTGGGGATTCTAGTGTTGCCACTTTAAGCAAAGTCTTGATTATTTGCCTTCCCTGGAGAGAGACAGATAAAGAGAAGGAAAAAAAAAAAGAGAGGGCTGTCCCAATTACACAATGTGCATGGACCATATCCCTATGAGGTAATTCAAGTCTATTTTTAAATATAGAGACATATTTATATTTCAGAGGTCACATTTAACATTTTAAGAAGTGTTCTGTGCCTGTGAGGAGAGTAAAACAAATCTTAGAGTCTTTGTCAGCTAAGTATTCTTGAAAATTTAGTCTTATAAGCTGCAAATCCGATCTGACCATTGGTGTGTGAATTGATCGCTAAAGAGAGACATCTTGAAGAGCCAGACTGGGTATTTTCCTTTAAAAGGCCATAGTTACCTTTAATATAGACCTTAATGTAGAAATTAAATAGAAATCAGAGGATTAATTCAAGAGTCACTGTCTACAAAACAAGGATTTTTATGTTCACAGGAACAGGATTTCCTGTGAAACCCCTGAATAACAGGTATTTTAAGACTAGTTATATACTTTTAATATTAATTCTTAGAATAAAGTTAATAAATAGGTTTAGTGGACATTTATTAAATCCAATTAGCTAAATCCAGCTGCTTCAAGGAATAAACTCTCCAAATTCCTATTTAGAAAGAAGCACTCTTCAGTACACATCAAAGGACTCCTTACTTAAAACATCAGAAGTTCACACTGAATAGCCAAAATATTTTTATCCAGCATTTTCTACATAACAAAAAGCTCCAGTGAGAGCAGGAAATACTTCAGCAAAGGACAGTTCCAAAGTGAAGAAATTTTTTGTTCCATTAACTCCAG
The DNA here is from genome assembly GCF_003984885.1 of Neopelma chrysocephalum. NCBI lineage: Eukaryota > Metazoa > Chordata > Aves > Passeriformes > Pipridae > Neopelma > Neopelma chrysocephalum. Next base: position 19,361,601 of record NW_020897689.1, read on the forward strand.
ACCAACCCAAAATTTGGAATTCTATAGTGTCTCTTATATTTGTGTTTAGTGAAACCCACTGGACTATAGCAGAGTTTCAGACACACCTCAGGGAGCTGCTCTCATCTAAAAATAGAGGCTGTGATCAATAAATGCTTGGAATAAGGACTCCTATGTCTCACTCTGCCTTTAATACTGATTGAAAGTAATTGAGAGAGGAGACTGACTCATTGCTCATTCATATGCATTTAAATGGAATTCTTTGGTGGGAGCTGTTCTAGATGTACCATTGCTGCTTCCATTTGCACCGAGGAGTTAACTAGTTTTCTGGGCTTGTCAGAGCTTTTGTCAGAGTTCAGGTGTAAAGACTGTGGAAAGCCAAAATAAAAACATTAAAAATGTTCAGGCAATCTGGATTCCTGATTTCAGAGAATGACAAAATCTTAATTAAATGAAAGTGAGATTGGTGTTCTAGAAAAGAGGGATTTAGGATTTTCATGTTTCCATACACTACAGTATGGAAAAATACCACTGGTAAAAAGTCAGAGCTTCAGATATTCATGTCTTCAACAAAACAAATTATAAATGTAAAAGTCTGGAAGGATTTGGGAATGTGAGAGAGTAAGTCTAGCATTTCTTTATGTATTTTCAACTGTTGAGGAACCTTTGGCTTTCTTGGGACTAAAGAGGGTGTCTCAAAAAAGGCAGAAAGGTGACAAAATCAGGTGGGAGTGGACAATCTACCCTTTCTGATGTTCCTTCTCTCTGTTCTACATGGAAAATATCAGCAATACCCTTTGAAAGCTTTTCAGTCTATTGATATATTTCATAAAAGCAACACTGGGGCATGGAGGAGGACAAAGGAGCAGCTTTGCCACACTTTGTGAAGGGCCAAAGTTTCTAACATGAAAAACTGGTATGGCCATATCCCGTACTAAAGTTATACCTTTATTGGTAGACAATGACTTTGAACATGTTACATTACTCTGCTGAAACTTGGCATTGTTATTACACACTAAGAACTCAAGAATTCTTAATAATGGCTCTTGGGATCAATGATTCTCTGTTCCTATTATACAACAGGTGGTGTGAAGCTGATAGCCATTTTATTTGCACATTATCCAAGTAAGTTAATGCTCTACCTGACTATCTGATACCTGTATATAACACAAGGAGGAGTTTAAATGTTTGGGGAAAAAGTGCTTTGGAACGATTATAGGCTAAGATCTGTCCAACATAGTGTTGCACCTTGTCTAATGTCAGCATTACAGACACCAAATACATGAAGCTTGCACAGGGTTTATAACCCGTAACAAGGAACATTACACTTACTAACACTTACCAGCCTGTCTGATCTGTCCAAGATGCTCACCACTGCTAAAGAGGAAGGGAGAAGGCTGGCACAAGAAAGTTATAATTCCAGCAGATGGTCAATTAAATTTTTTGGATACCTATTACTGGATCAAGAATATTTCAATCAGCTAACAGAAAGGACTGAATCATTACAAACCAGGATTTGAAGGGGTTACTTAGTCCCAGGAAACTGTTAATTAGGTGTCTGTCCTCCCACATCCAGCAAAAAAGCCAACATAAACAGTATTACATGCTCTAGCTAATGTGAAAGAAATACAGAGTGCATTCATGCCTGACCAGGATCAAAATCACACTGCCAAGTCATTCAGTAGTGTGTGAGTATTTCTGTGATTGCAAACCCCAGCCTAAAAGCCTTGCCTTGCTGCAAAATACTCCACACAGTTTCCTCAGGACCTTACAGTGTGCTACAAATCATCTTCTTTCAGGGCCAATGCGTCTCACATGCTCATCAAATTAGTGAATGCCAAGAAGTTACACAGAAAGTGATGTGCTTTTTTGTTTGTATGCCACCTTCCCCGCTCTTGATAACTGCATTTATTTGGGACACTTATAGCCTTTTACAGAAACTACTTTCTGTCAGCTTTCCTCATTTTACAAGCACAGAAACAGGCCCTGCTGACCAGCTTCCTCAAAACACTTACTGTCACAAGTCTGTGCAAGCTCCATTCTCAGCACCACTGTGGTGAGTTCCCATCCTTTCTTCCATGAGTTGCTTTCTGATTCTTGCAGTACTTCCAGCTCTGCAGCTAAGCCAATTCAATCCCTTTTCTCCCTTGCAACAACTAAGTGAATGCCTCCTCCTTTTTATCTCAGGGTTTATTCCACACCTGAGGTTTTCCCATTGTTCTTTCTCCTATTCTTTCCCACTCTTCCTTTGTCGGGCATAATCCTTTGTGGGCTTGGGCAATTTCCACTTTCCTTCCTCAGCCACCTGCAGAGAACCTGGGTCAAATTGGTTTCCTTCCCTCAGCCAAGTCCCCGGCACACTTACTGTCCAGCTAACATACTGTCATTAGCTAATTACGCCTCATTTCATCCAGGCCGAGAGGAATGGGCTGCAGTACTTGCCTGCTAAGGTGCATGCACATTCACACGCAGCCATCCCAAGAAGCGACACCTGTATTTAAGGGCTGCATAACAGCCGGAATTCACACACCTCGTGTGACACATTGCTGCCATTAACACACTAAAGAGCTGAAATCCCTGAGGCACCTCAGCATCTCTGAAAAACTAGGTTGTGAGGATTTGCTTGTGATCACTAGCTCACAGAGAAATCAGGAAGTGCCTCCTCTTTGAGCTAATGTACATATTATGCACAAGATTTTTAAACAGAAATTTGTCTTACCATTCAAATAGACTTGCTTTTAGATATTTCAGGCTCCTTCCAGGCCAAATGCAAGCATCTGAGGCAGTCTGCTTTTTACTTTCAGAGAATTTCTAACACACATGCCTTTCCACTTGCTGTTAAGGATTTAGACCTGTAACACACTTGTAAGTAACACCTTCTATTTGTAAATAGTAGAGCATTTGGGAGCAAGAAACTGTTCTGTGAGTGTAATTTAATTGCTACTTAACACAGTACTCCTACTGATCTGAAAGTTTTAGTTTCTTTGCTTATTGATGGAAAACAGACTTTTTCCATTGGCAAATCAATGTTCATTATCATCTTAGTGTTTATCCTAAGGCTTTACGAAGAGAAAAATAATTTTCACAGATAGCTTTAACCATGTTACACTTTTATTAGTAGTCTGAATTAAAAAAGGAATACTTGCAAACTGTGTCAAGAAACTTATCTTGCTGACAGGCATTCCCCGAGAGGACTTTTGAAGCTTGACCTATTAGACCAAGTTTCCATTAATACTTTGAGCACTTTATTAACCTAGTGCTGGAGTCTGTAAGACCCTGCAGAAGGCCTACATAGCCCTTTCTGAAAGCCTGAAATTTCAAATTAGCCAAAAAATGTCCTTGCCTCATTGTTAAGAGTTAAAGGTAGCTGGGAGAAAGTTACTGCTTGTTTGCTTTAGTAGAAAGTGCATCTGTTAAGAGCAACACACAGAAATACTGGGAGCTTGGGTAGGAAATATAAAGAAGCAAGAAAACTTTCAACAATGTACAACTGTAAATTTTCCTTAGGAAGTCAAATTAATAACTTTAAAAAAAATAAATCACACAGTAATTAAATGAATGGTAACAAAATTGCTGCCACAAGTGTGTGGATCAGGTGGGATACCAGCTGAATTAATATTGTGACTTAATTTTTTTTAAATGTAGAGAACAGATGAAATATAATATAAAGTTCACGCCCCTCCTCTAAAATAGAGAAAGGGCCATTAAAAATGTACACATCTCCATTCCGAGCAGACAAGAGCGTGCAAAAGGTGCATGATCTTACTGAAAAGATAAACAGCTGGATTTACTTGCTTCCATTAACCAATGACCCACTTGTCAAACATAAGCTGTAGATTTAAAAGAGTGATTACGTGAAGCCTCTTACATTACACAAAAAAAGATCCTAGCTATGAAATCAGATCAAGTCTGAAAATACTTGAGCACAGTCAATATTGTTCTTTTATACAGACGCAGGATGAGAGTTAGTTATTTGTTTAAAAACCTACAACATGATGTAATGGTGTTTCCTCTGGTGCTGTTCAGAAGGCCTGGATTTGGCACACCACTAATGACCTGAGTGGGATGCATGGGATAAACGCCTTCTGTAAGAGGATGAAGCTCTAATGGAAGACATTGCATAAGTCTGAATATGGGGGCATGGCCAGCTTCCTTCTATGAGGAACAGGTACTGATAGAGACTGAAAACTGATGCTTAAAACCATTCACCCATAGTAAATGGTAACCATGACATGTACCTGGTCTGTCTAATCACTCAGAGAGGAACTTTAACAGGGGTGGCAGCTGTACACACTTTGATGGCAGATCTCCAGCTGAAGCTTTTAAGGCCCAAGCCAGCTGCTGTCGACTTTGCCCACCCGTAAGCAGCTCCCACCACATGCCTGTTTCTGTGCCTGCTCCAGGCTCAGTAGGAACACACATGCAAGATGCTACAGATGATTACAACATTTGGGTTTGAGTGCAAGCCCTGAATTAACAACAGTGCAAGTGTATCAAGGACAACAAATTACTAGGTCTCAAGACCTGAAAACCTCTAATGTTGCCACCTTGTGTTGTAATGCAACAGCACTGTCCACAACAGTGGCCTTCCTGTACTTGACCTAAAGCTAAACAAGTCTCTAAGAAGGTTGAGAAGGCCATTATTATAAGGAACATTTTTACTGTAAGGACAACTTACGTGTTGCTTCCACCTGACCTCATTAGCGTGCTGTGTGTTGCCAGTGACTCCCACTTTACTGTGACTCAGTAAATAGGGTGATTTTCTGCAAGCTGCTGATCGTGGGGCAACTTAACTATATAGGAATCCCAGCAAAAAAACCCAAAAAAACAACACACCAAAGCTTCCAGCCCCAGAGATTGCAGAGAAACATTGGAAAATGCTGATACTTGAAGCCTGTCCACTCATGGATTTTACTCTACTGCTAGAGGCCCTGAGCACCACAGCTCATCATCCCAGTGCCTGATGTGCAGGTGCAGGCTTTAGCAGGAGCATGGGAAAAGAGGCCAGGCAAGCTACACAGTGCCTACTACACCACAGGACAGGGATGTGTGCACTTCATAGAGAAGAGGGTACAGTTGGGAACACAGCCATGGCACTCCAAGCTCCACATGCCTCCCAGCTCATCTTGCAATAGCATTTTGGTTTCAGCTCAGTTTTTTGTCATATTACTCAGTAGCACTTGAGGGTCACCACTGTGCCAGGCCAGTTTTCCCTTCCCATCTCCCCTTTACATTTCTTTCTCCATCTCTCCTTGCCTAGATGAAATACAGGGATACTTACCACTTTGCTGTTGGCACCTTCTGGACTTTAAAGTGCTAACCAAGTGATGAGACTTGCAGACAGCATTGCAAACAGCCTAGCAAGACACACACTACCAGAAAAAGGTCCTCTGTTTTCCTAACAGATTCAGCCTGATGGCAGACTTGGGATGACTGGACAGAATCAGGATAGGTCCTACACACATATTTATAAAATCTAGAAACTGCTTTGAAAAATGACAGTTATTTTTATAGCATTTGGATGCACTATAAATACTTGATATATCTGACAAGGATTAATATTTTTCAAGATCCTTAATTTTTTTTTAAATTTATTTTGCTGCTTTAGCAAAACTCAAATCATTATTTGAATCATTTTTTAATAAACATTCTTCAACTTTTTAATGAAGCACTATTAATAGGCAGGATGCAAAAAGCAAAAAAGATAACTAGGAACAAAGGTATCTTTTTTTATATTATTGTATATTATGTCTTCAACAGTCATGGCATAAAGTAGCACCATTTTGTAACCTCTGAACAATCACACTGTGTATAAAATAAAATAAAACAAGGCTTCTAACATTTTGAGCACAAAAGGTACTAGTGGCAAGAAAACAGTGCCTTTTCCTCATTACATTAGAAAATGAGGTTTCTATTTAATAAAAACCCCAACCACTAGGCTATGTGTTTTTGTTACTGTAAATGTATGTCAGTGCTGTTGACAGCTTATGCGTTGGAAAGGATCTCATTATTAACTCTGAACAAAACCACACGTTATCTTTTTGAAAAGCAAAGTTATGTTCCTGATGAATCATCAGCTGCTTTGCTGAGCTCCTGTGGGATAATTCTTGGTATTGGGCACTGGAAAAATAAATATCACCCTAAAGTTCAGAATATTTTCAGACAGCACCATAAAAGGCTATTAAAGCTACCCAATTCCTAAGTTGAGAAGGGAATGGGGCTGGTGAGTACACAGCCAGAAACAAACATTCCATTTGGTTAACTTTGCTGTCTCAGGTTCAGGCTTTAGGTCTCCAGTTCTCATGTTGGATCAAAACCAGCTATAAAGCATCTGTGTTCTATGCAGGACTGACTCCTAAACAGATGTCCTCCACTACATTTTTGGAGACCTTGTGGTGTTTACACAGAATGAACATGCTTTAGAAACACTCTGCTCAGCCCAGAAGTTCACCTATTTCATACTTCTTCAGCCCTTTGGCTGAAGTTACAAGGGATCCCTCAGGGAATTCAGGTCTTCTTTGGCGGACATTGTGGGGAACAGTTTGGGGAAAAAAGCAATGGGGAACCGAGCAGCAAACAAAGTGCCCTTATCTAGAAATGGTGTTTCATTCTGCACCAGTGCTGGGAGGCAGGGATAAACAAGTGAGAGGAAGTGCTTCTTGAGCCTGCTTGGTTTAGGTAACTACATGCACCTTTATCATGAAGGACCAGAGAATATTTGTGTCTGCAGGGAAGAAAAAAGCTCGTACAGGCCTTTTTGTTCAGATCTCCCCTGGACACTTCATGAATCAGTAGTTCATCATACAAACATACTTTATATACATGTATATACACTTTATATACTTTTAATGTATTTTCTTTCTCTTCCCCTACCTCAAAATTACTGAAATATAACAGCTAATTCCTGAGCTAACGTTCCAGCAGAAACCAGACTTGCTTTCTAATGTTAGAGTATATTGTAATTGTTTTGGTGATAATACATCAAGCAAGGAATTGCAAGTGCCAAGTCCCCTTATCTGTGTGTTGCACACAAGAGCGGCTAATACAAGAAGTGTAAAATTCCTTGGATGTTCCAACATCCATCCCTCATGTTGTTGTCCTTATAACTTAACTCCATGAAAAAATACACCCATTTGTCAGGCTCAAAGGCACTAAAACCTAACCAGAGGGTTTCCTGAGTGAAGGCTAGCATATAGTAGCATGTTACATGGATTTTGCTTTTGCAATTGTAATAGCTTAGCTAATTCTCTACTAATATAATGCATCTCTGGTATTAGAAGGCAGATAGCTAGATCCTAATTTTGACATATAACAGGCCATAAGGACTAAGGGATTTGGAAAAGAAAGGCTACACAGTGAGCAGCAATCCATGGGGAATACACTGGAAAACTGTCTGTTGCTTCACAGAGAGTGTTACACATGGCAGGAAATCTGCACATGTCAGATAAGTTTCTATTAGACAGGTAGGATGCAGTCTGCTTTTATAAATGTCCACTTGGTGGCTGTGCACTATCTCCATGCACACAGTTTTCTTTAGATTTCCTGTTGTTTCCAAGTGCTTGTGACAATGCCAGTATAACCACAGTGACGAAGCTTGACTTTAAGCAGCAGCATCTCCTCCGTGCCAGAGTGGAAAGCGACAGATGAAAGCCTCCATGGCTCAGCACAAGGCATTGCCCTGCTGAACTTCCATCTGCAACACCTTCCTGGGAAGGGTTGCATCCACAGGGGAGGATATTACATTTCCCTGGTTCTTGCTCTCAGATGCCTCCTGTAGTCTAAATCTGCTGCTTCACCCTTGAGGCATACAAGCCTGTTTCAACTAAATTATACGCTGTTCTTTTCCTGAGAATCTCCAAGTACACTTGAGCCCTGCATGTTTGCTAATTGCTGTCAAAGTCACTCTTCTCTTGCAACCTGACGGACCTGGACTGTGTGGCTCCTCATTTAACTCTGCCTCTGTTCTACTTATATCCATCTTTGCCAGTGAACACAGGCAATTCTTGTATTTCCCATAGAACTTACCCTGAATTATTTTTCATGTCTGTCACACATCTAGAGAAATCTTTCTGCAAACATATTTAAGGGTTGGGTTTTTTTCAGGGCATTAAATAACTTGGAGCAAATTCCTAGTTTCACAGTGAAGCAAGTTTTTAAAATAGCTCAGACAAACCTTTTTACTTTTAACTGTAAAGTTCAAACAACATACCACTGCAAACTGAGATGTCTCCTACATCCAAAATTAGCATTTATTTATACACTGGAACAGTTTTTCAAGCGTTAACACAAATGCAGTGGTATGTTTTAAAAACAAAAGTTCTTCCTTACACAGCCCTAGCATCATTTCAGTGCTATGGATGTGTTCATCACCAGCTGTGAATAAAGAAACCCCACACTATATTATAAACCACTAATTCTGCAGCACATTCCTACCAAGGGAAAAGGCAGGTATGGTATCCAGCACAGTACGGTAAGTACTCTCAATGGTGAATCTGTTCAAACAGGAGGTTTAGTACCGGGTATCCTACGCTCCATTTTGGGAACAGTGAAGGTTTTTTGTTTGACAGCTCGGATGCAGCAGCAATGATACAAGGGAAGTAAGTGATGGGAACGCAGGAAACACAGATCTGTTCCAGGCGCATCCTTTCTGAAGGCTTTCTAAACATTGCCACCTTGTGGGCCTCCTGTCTCCTGATATCACTGGTCCTTCCACTCTCCCCAGGTGACTTCCTGAGCCAGATGCCAAGCTGGAGGCTAGACTGTTGAAGTTAACATCCAGCTTGGGTGGAATGCTATTTAAACTCCCATAGTTGGGGATTAAAAAAGTGAACAGAACCTTAAAAATTCTGTCTGACATTAATTACTGACCCTGTATGTGACACTCTGTGTAATTTGCTCTTTTTCCACTTAACATTATGAAGGCAGCACTAATAATGTGCAGAAGAGCTAACATTTAACAGAAGAAAAGCAAGGACACAATTTCTAAAAGCTCCTAAACAGAAGGGGATAGAGGAGTTATATTCATTGTCCACCTTTAGGTTTTTTTTTTAATTATTCCCTTTTGCCACCATTTCCTTCTTACTTCAATTAAAAAAATCCCCAATTATTTACAAGAAGTCTGTGGCATCTAGTTTAGCTTTCAGCAGTTCTGTTTCAAGAATGAGAATTTTTGATGACTTGAATCTATCAATTGCTTAGTCAAAAGACAATGCAAAGGAATATAATTTGTTATTGATACCAAACTTATTTAGCTACTGCCTTACAGACATCAAACACAAGTTTTTGGGTAGATTCTCATTTGTTAGCACTGTAAAAAAGACATACAAACGTACTTACTTTGAGCATCCAAACACTTTCCCTGGTTGCCGGCTTGAATTATTCCTTGCAGCAATTTGGTACTGGAAAGAAAACATTAAAACCTTTAGTTCAGCAATCACATAGAAAAAAAAAACAAAAAAAGACTCACTGGATGGTCTTTGTCTGTATTAGTTGAGCAGTGATGCAATAGCCGTATGCTAAAAATGAAACAAGAGGAGAAATCCTTCATTACAATGCTGTAATTCAGCTGTGTTCACAATGGCTCAGTGTCTAACATCTGCACAACAATCAGATGTTCCCTTGATATAGTAGCAGATCTATGAGCTCCCTTATGCAGTGCTACATTCAGAGTTTATTCATAATTGCCAGGCACATTGCTCTTTCTTCATCCAACCAGGCTTCTCCTTAGCACAGGCAATCAGTTATGACTGTTGTGTCATGCAACTGGAGCCTTGCTGCACTTACCTGAACAGCTTTTCAGAGGAAAAAAAAATCTGCCATTGAAGACACAATAACTGATTTACAGGAAAGCCCATGTTTTTGCCAATACAACACAAAGCAGCGGGCAATGAAATCATGGTGCTGCCCACTTGTAGTAGTCACGTTAAGGCCCATTCCCTTCTGTGTTCCTAGATGGAATTGTCTACAAATGCTAAATTTGTCCTCACATCCATTCTCTCAAGTGCTACATTACAGACTGCAGAAACATAAGATGGAGCAGCCATATATGGGTTTCAGTTTGTGCCCTGAATTACATACTGTGGTTATGTGGCTAAATTTCTCAATTCAGCTCCTCAGTCAGCAGGAATTATCATTCCTAGCAGGTAAATAATGGTTTACAGTCAGACCGGGGCTCTGGTCATTGCTTGTTTTGCATTCCTAGTCAACTAGTTGAGACAGCCCAGCAGGGAGGAGTATTCCAAAGGCATCTATCTCTGTATAACAGCACAAAACTACACCAAACAGGATCCTAGGGGTATTCAGACTGCATCAGGACTGAGAGATGTAAGAAGCTCCCACAGGTGAATTTATATTCATCAAAACCCCTGTTTTAGGAGGAGGAATACATAAAGTAATTCTCACTATAATTAATTATCATCTGGAAAAGGTAAACAGACTTTTAAAGATGGCTTGTATAAAGGACTGGATCCCAGCTCCAGAAGCTGTGACTCATCCTGGCAGAGAACTTAGCATGGCTGCTAGCAGACTGGAAGGCTGAAGCTACCTTAAAGCCAAACCAGAATGGGAATTAGCTATTAAACATGTTATTGTTTCATTTCTTTGAATCTCTCCAAGCCTCTTAAGCTCTGCTTTTCAATGTACTCTTTTTCCTCCATTTGTTTAATGTGGAAAGTGATTCCAGCACAGCTGACAAACCTCAGGCATCCTGTTGGCAAAGGAACGGCAAATCCATCATGGTATGTTGGCTTTTGCTCAAGTAGACCCCCTCTGAATTTAATCTGAGATCTAACAACGCTATTGCAATAGCTTGTAAGGATGGGACACTTAAGACAATGGTTAGAAGTAGTCATGTCCCACCAGAAGGTGTTGACCAGAATTTCTACAGGGCAACCGCAGTGGAGAGACACAGTGAGACACAGACCTTTGAAATATGACACTTAATTTACTCATGGAATGTTTACCACAGTATACTTTTTGAGGAGTGTGATATTTATGGCATATTGAAGACAGAGATAACTACTTAATTGTCTTCAGTATGTATCCCTTGCAAGGGATTTGAGTAACATCACCACGCTGAACTTCATTAATACAGTCATAAATAAAACAAAAGAAGGCCTCATAGCACAGGTTCCTAAAGCTTGGAAACTGATTATGATGGTGATTGTACAGGTCAAACCAAAGAGGTACATCTCAGCCTTTTTGCCTGCCAACCTGAGCTGCAGGGAGCAGTGTGATTGCTGTGGCCAGATGAGATAATTGGCACCTGCTGCTGTGTGCAGCAGCACTACCAGGTCTCCACCTGCTCCCTAAGCCATGCCAACACCTCAACCTGTACGTCCGGCTTGAGATGCCAGAGCAGCACCCAGGCAAGGGAGTGGTAGGAAACACTGGATCATTAGGGTGGAATTTAATTTAGGTGGACAAAGGAATGCAGTAGAGGTCTTAGTGGGCGTGAGGAAGGTAACGATGGAAAGCTGGAGTCCTCTTCAAAAGGATGGGGGGGATAAAGGTGTGCAATGAAGACAAGGGAAAAAGGATGCACCATGTTCTCCTACTACATGCCAGGCCATGCACTGCTCTCAGCTTCAGACAGTGGCATCATATCACTGCTCTATGTAAGCTAACAAGCACAATTCAGTTCCTCAAGACTCCCCAATGCACACAGGCTGCACTGATTTTAAAACAGGAGAGGATCTGTAAAAGTGGAAAAGGCCTTAGAATACAGAAAAAAAATTAAAAACTATTTAAAGAGTAGATTCAGAAAATCCCATGTAGTAAAACAGATAAAAGAGATGCATTGTTTTCAGGACAGAAACTTATGATTTGTTCAACATTTGTGTAAAGTTTGCAGTTTGCAAATGTTTGCAGCTATGTGTAAAACTACACATAGCTGCCAAGTTCCCTATATTATACTATCCATTTCCCTGATAGTCAGATTACACTGGGGGAAACAGACTAATGTTTATTACAAAATGCTTTGAGTTAAGCTGTTATTAACAGAATTGAGTAGATTTTATTAACAGCCAATGACCATTCGTCTAGCGCATTCAGTTCTCCCCCTCCCATATCCCTACTCCCACATCCCCTTGTGCCATCCCACTGCAGCGACAGTTGGGAGGCCAAGCCCACGCGGGGGGGTCAGACTGGTGGGCCACTGGCTTCCAGGTGGGCATTAGAGAGTCCCTCAGGGGGTCCCTTATCTTACTTCAGCAGATGCATATACAGCCCTGTAGACTACATTTGCCACTTTCTCAGATACATACTCTGCTGTTGATGCTCGTGTGTGCTGGTGGAGGCCTTGGGCAGGTTTGGCAGACTCCTGCTGTTCAGACTTTATGGGTTCAGTGGACTCAGCTGCTCTCCAGGGTTTTACCTGGTCTCAGGGGGCTTTCACCTGCTCTCTCTCACCATATACTTTTCCTCCCTGTGCACAATAGCTGTTGCTACATCCACAAACTTTACCCACTGAACCTATTGAAAAAACAGATGCAGAAGAGGCTTCTACGATAATATCCCTTGAAATGCTGCAAAACAATTTAATTTTGAATGAATATTAACTAAAAAAAACCCCACAAAACAAACAAAAATCCCAAACAAAACAAGAATTGAGCAAGAGGGATATGAGAAAGCAAGTAGAAAGGAAGGCAACTAAGAAAAAAAAGAAATTACAGCAGGGACAATCTGCAGTAAACAAGGTACAACAGCATCTAGAAGCACATCATACAGCCGTAATACGAACAGTACCCATAGTTGTTCCTTTGAAGGACCAAGGAGGAAAAGTTAGGGTAGAATTTAATTAAAATGATTTAAATCAAATGCCTTCCAGTACATTTGATGATGTATTTTCAGAACTTTACCCCCAGAAACTGTGTTTCCCCTGTGGGCACAGAGCCCTGTCTTCTGCTACTGTGTCTCTGTGCACTGGATGCTTTCTTCCATACTGCACAGATCTCTTTTCTTCCCCCTGCCAAGGACTGGAAATGTGATGTTGCTTGAAAACAACTTGTAATATAGGCTGACAGTTACTGATTGCCTCAAATATCCTCAGCAGTTATAGAAAAAAAACTTCAAAACCAACTTATTTTTAGCAAGTGAAAGAATTCAAGCAACCCCATGTGGCTGCTTTCCAGGCATTTACTGAGTGGAGAATAGCTTGACAAATTACAGAAATGGACAGAGTGTAAATCAGAAAACAGTGTATATCATTATTTACATATGCTTTCCTGTGGAAAAGAGGAATCGAAACATTAATTTTAAAGCTTCTAGTGTCAAAGGAAAGAATGACTGTTTTTATGAGCTCTGCATGAATCACAAAAACCAAAACAAAAACCCCCATACACTTCACAGTTTGGCAGATTTCTCAACTTGCTGGTAACTAACAGCCCAACCCAATGCTGTCTCACTCTTCCTGGGTAAGTCCTCTGCATCTACTCAGAACAGGACTCTGCAGCACTACAGGGAAGACACAAAGGCAAAGACCCAAAGCAAAGAAGTCAAGTAACAGAGCTTAGTACTACAAGAATGCTTCACAAGGCAGGCAGCCCCAGAGGTTGCAAGATGCTGCTACCGAGTGCACAACAGAGCTTCCCACCTCTTTTGCTCTTCCCATTTCAAACACAGCTTTGTCCCAGCAGTTCTGCTTCTCTCCAGTGCTCTGATTTCAAGTCATCTACTGGCATGAAAAAGGTCCCAGAGATTACTTTTAAAACTCTGTTCCCTCCCTCTCATTTACAAAGCAAACAATCTTTTTTTGATCATTTACATATAAAGTAAATCCAAGCACATCCTACTTAATAACTTTGTAGGAAAGAACATGCATCCTTTCTCAGTAAGACTTCTACCCTGCTCAGGGTGGAAGCCTCCAGACTTTTCTCCCTATAGAACAGTAAACCAGCTTGTGTCATTTCTGCTGTCCTCTCCTGTCTCTCCTCAAATTCTTATTAACTGGAATTTCCAAGATCCAAGTGCCTTCAAGACAGTATTGGGTTCAAAGCTCCAGCCAACTGCAGTGTGACATCTACATTTTTGCAGCAGCCTACCTGCCCTCCTCCTATTAACAAATACCTTCACTGCCTTCCTGCCCAGTAACTCTGAGATGCAGTAATTATCTTCCAACTTGAAAAGGGTGTAACAGAGCTCAGTTTGTGTGATTTACGTAGCTAGTGTGACAGATTTGGCAAACTTTTTTTTGGCATGACAAGCAATGCCAAACCAGTATATCAGGCAGTAGGTGGCAGACCTAATAGCATGAACAGATGAGACTGTGTATTTACCATTCTTTGTATTTAGCAGCAGACTGCCACATCACACTTATCTCCATTTCAACCAGAAAAAGTTTCCCTCTTTGCTCCTTTTTGAGAAAACAATCTTCCTTCAACTTTCTTTAAAGTTTAGTTCAGAGCCATTGATGTCTGCACTTCAATTTCTATCACACAACTAAAAGTCTGTCCTACTTGTGCTATCAGTTCCTATGTCTGTTGGCTTCTAAATCCAGCACAATTTTGTTCAGCCATGGTTTGCACATTGGACTGAAGTTTGCTATTGATGCACTTCTGTATGTACTCATGCATTATATATTTTTTATGGTTGGCATTATATCTTATAGAAAGCACTTGATTTAAAAATAACTAGAGTTGATCAGGTTTCTGCTTAGTTTCATGCACTAGAATCACTTAACACATTTCTTTTTAATACTTCCTTATAAACAAAGTTATGCTGCGATGATGCATGTTTTATAGTGAAGAAAGAAAAGCCAGCACTGACTAAGGTTTCCCACTATGAAAATTTGGCAATAATATTGCCTTAAGGCATTCCAGCCTTAACTGTTCGCTCCTTATTTATGTCTCTGGGCTGCCCCTCAGTTTTGCTAGAACTCTGAATCCAATCCACTCTAAAGCAGATGTGGAAAGGGATCTAATTTCAAAGTTACCTTTCTTTTTTTAGATTTAGAAAAATATATCTGGGGTAGTTCCTTGTTCCCCAGTACGCAGCACGGCCCCATCCACGGCCCCATCAACAGCTGGGCTGGCACAACTGGGAGGACAGGATCTCACTGGCTGATGTTGCTGGCCAGAAACAGGTATAGGGAACAACTCCACTAAGTGGGATGGAGCAGAAAGCTTTAAAAGCAGACACGAACTCCTCTGATATGTTCTAGAGACTAGTGGGTACACAGAGCTAAGGCAGAACATACACCAGCTTTCCCCTGTTCAATATGAAAGGAGTAAGATGCTCATGGAGGACAGCTAGCAGCAACTGCTTTGGTCCAGGTCAACCCACCACTAGTTTTCAGTACATTTATCATTTCCTGTACCGTTTTAGGCTTGATTTTGTAGCTGAATCTTTACAGACTAATCAGCAACTTAGAATTAAAAAGAAGATACAAAGGAAAAGCATTGAAGTATAGCTTCAAAAATCAAAAAACCAAACCCTGTCTCTGTATTCTGAACTGAGATATTTTCTGAAGTTCTTTTAAAACAGCAAAGCATGGGGAGTCCTGATGGCATAATAATACGTTGAATTACCCAAGTTGACTTTCTTTGAAAACAAGCCTGCTGAACAAGCACAGTAGGAAGTGCCCAAAGATAACTTCCATAGGAGTGTTATACAAGCAGTTGCAGCGTCTGTGGAACTCTCAAAATTGCTTCAGGGATATAAAATATACAAGCTTCAGGACCAGGAAAACATTTAGAAGAGCAAGTTGGTTTAAAAGACAGATGTTTTAACTCAAAAAGTAACTTACGTTTAAATGGCACTCTTCACTGTAACTCTTACAGATATGCCTGAGAAAAATGCAGGTAGCTCAGCTAGAGTGCCTGAGATTAGATGGCTTGAATCCCCCTCTATTGTGGGATTAGTTTTTCAGATCTCTTGTTACAGTGACTGCAGAAAATTAAGCACATCAGAGAACATTCAGCAAGAATCATTTAGGTGGCTACGTAGAGGGGGATAAATGCTCCTACCTCTCCCCTGTTTTAACCTAGTGCTCTACTATGAGCACTATGCCTGCAAATTGTCTAAGCTCACAGACTGGTTGTCTTCTAAGTTACAGAATTCAGTACCTTTCTTTAAAAAGTGAAAAATAATCTCTAAAACAGTGCAACATTCACTGCCTATGCCTATTTCAGACCAGGAAAGAGGCGAGGACAGCTCTGGAAAGCAAGCATGCAAATTCTTGCCCCTGGGAGGGAATGACCTTACTGGTTGCCAGCTAGCTGGAGACAAACTTCAGAGAAAAAAAAAACACCTGGGGGTTTTGGTGGACTACAAGTTGAAATAGGCTCAGCAGTATGCCCTTGCAGAAAAGGAGGACAGCCTGGGTTTGCAGATCCAGGGCACTAATTACTCTCCTGTACCCAGGGCTTGTGAAAGTGAAATACCTGTGTACTGGGGAGCCACAAACCAGTGACAGACATCCTGGAGCCCAGTCTACTATACAAAGATAGTTAAGGAGATGGAGCATATGATGCAGGAGATGCTGAGCTGGGTTTGTCCAGCGTGAAAAAGAGAAGGCTTAGGGTGTGTGGGAATGTATGAGTGCAGCCCACAGCTACTTAAGGTGAGGGTGTAGAGAAGATGGAGCCAGGATCTTCTCAAAGGCACACATAGACATAGCAAGAGACAACAGGCAAGTTTCAACAGGGGAAATCCTGATTACATGTTAGGAAAAGTGTTTTCATTATGAGAGTGGTTGAACACTGGGTTCAATGAGGCTGGAATATTTGAATGTTTGAGATATTCAGAACTGAACAAGTTCCTGAGCAACCTGATCTGTTTGGGATGGCTTTGAACAGGAGGGGACAAGATTATCTCTTTCAACCAGTATCATCCAATGATTCCATGTAGAAGTGTCATCACTGCAGGCTGCTTGTTGCCTGCTTGCCTTACCCAGGGAGAGAGCCCTACTTAGGGTATAGACTGCCATCTCAGCCCTTTTAACAGTTCTGGCATGTCTTTCTCTGCCTTAAATTCCTGAATGGGAAAAGAGGACTAACTGAAAGATGTAAAGATCTGTGGCAGTAGTAAAAACAGCTCAAGTCTTGTAACTTGATTTTTATTTCAATCTATAGGAACCTAACTATATATTTATAATAATTGATATCTAATATATAAATCTAGACCCAAAAATTTTGCTCTTGAAAGCACTGGTGAAGCAGATGAGTTCTTGGACATCTGTCTTGTGAGAGGCGAATGGATTACTTGCAGTCAATTATGTATGTACAAACCTATGAGGGCTTGTCGTGGGGGGAAACAGTTTTCCCCCTAGAGTTATGAAAGTGGTAACCCCCGAGGGGATGGTGACCCTTGGGGTTTGACCCAATCAGCGCTCCTGCAAAATATAAACATATCACTGGACTGGAAAAGAAAGTAGTTGTAGTTGTTGGAGAAGAGGTGGCCATGTTCTGAGGCCATGAGGAGCAGGGGCAGGAGCCCCTTGGGGCTCCGCCCCCCCCCCAGCCCCTTGGCTGGGGCTGCAGGGACTTGGAACAGTGTTAAACTGGGCTAAGTACCTGTAGTTGGAAAGCTGAAGGAGTTTTCTCCACCGTGAGTGGGCAGCGGCAGGAGAAGCGGCAGAACATCACTGACCGGAGAAAAAGTGGCGGCGCAGAGCCAAGAGATAAGAGAAGCAGCAAAACAAACATGCAGCAAAGCAGACAGAAAAACTCCTGCAAGGAAAGAGAGAAAAAGAGCCAGCAGCAAAGAGCAGGACTAAGTCCTGCAGAGAGAGAGTTTCGAGGGTAAGAACTGAACAACCAAAACTCCCCAAACTCCCTGGAGACTCCTCCGAGAGAGAGGAGGATGATGGACTCTTACTTGAAAGAGTCTTGGAGTGCAGTATGCACTGCAGAGAGGAGCTAAGAAGTTCAGGCGTCCTGAGAGCTGAGCCAGGACAGCCAAAGGAATGTGTGTGTGTGTGGGATGACCTTGGCCCCCCCCCCCGCAGTACTGCCAAGCTGGCAGTCTTGAGTCAGAGCACGGGAGCTCTGCAAGGGGCTTGAGTCCCCTGAAGATAAGGACTGTCGCGAAGACCCCTGTGCTTCGTGATATGACCGTGGTGACGTGACCTTTGTTCTGGTGAACACAGCCCACGGAAAGACCCTCGTTTTGAAGACGGAGGGCCGAGGGGCTT
Source organism: Neopelma chrysocephalum (assembly GCF_003984885.1). Lineage (NCBI taxonomy): Eukaryota > Metazoa > Chordata > Aves > Passeriformes > Pipridae > Neopelma > Neopelma chrysocephalum. The sequence continues at coordinate 19,379,710 of NW_020897689.1, forward strand.
GGAGTCCCCCTTGTGTGTATTGGCAAAGATCCAGCTGCAACTGCTGCATTGGAAGAGAGAGACACTGCTGCCCTAGAGAGACTTGCTGCTCATAAGTGGGACGGATCTTTTCCCTTCTTCCCTTCTGGACTTTTATTTGGAGGGAGAAGAGGTTTGGTCCATTGTAAATACTGTATGTCATGGTAGAGATAGCTGAAATTGTGTATGTAGTGTATTATACTATTTATTTGCTGTACAGTGTTGTAATATATCCCTTTCCCCCCATTTTGAGTCTCGTGTGGTGTCTGGAAAACCCATCTCACACTGGGTTGAGATGTGGGAGGGGGGCTAGAACTAGGGAATTGGATTTTGGAGCTGTCAAACCATGACAGGGCTGTAAGGCTATAGTTTGTGGAAATGACCTGATTAGATAGGGTGCTCACATGACAGCTGAGGGGACACTGAAGGGTGTAGCATCACCTCATTTGTCCTGCACAGATCACCACGTGCTCTGAGTCATAAACCAAAGGCCAAAGAAGTTTGAGTGGTTTCCTCTCTCATTTTCCATCTAATCAATCCCAACCATCGAGTTTTTCCACCTATTTCCAAGGTGGAATGTAAGAGTCACTTTTCCACAGATCCACAATGTGACAAGCATTGCTGGGGTCCAATCTCTGCTGTTAATCTTCTTCACTGCTTAATCAGTGGAGAAAGGTGATCAAGGTGGTCCCAGTGACATAATCACAGCCCAGTGACCAATAAACTCTGGAGGAGCATGTTTTAAGCCTTCTCCAAGCCGTTGAGTGGTAGATCCCCTTTAGATTCTCATGTTCTGAGTCAGTCCTTCAACCTCCTCATCTGCAAGTTGGAGGAGCAGCCCACCAACACTTCACACTCTTCCACACATATTTTGGCTGAAAGCAGCCAGCGATTAATGTGTTCGACCCAGGTAACAGGATCTGGGTATATTGATAGGATTGGATCTCTTGGGGGAACAGGCAGAGAAATACTACTTGGTATTTATTCATGTTTCAAAATAGTGAATGCTCATTTGCTTACCCTACCCGGGTGGCAGTACCTCTTGACCACTAAAAAAAGCAGAACTTCACTGACATATATTCTCAGTAAGGATCAGAGACCTCCAGTTGTAAAAGGCCTGTCAGAACCTGTGGGCAAGATTGCCTCTTGTCTGCAAAATGGGAAAGTTAAAATGCACTGAAGCTTGAGGATGCTTGCACTGTGGTAATGACCCCACACAAGTAATTAGAGCTAAAACTGCAAAACCTGTATGTTTGACAAAGAGACCAAAGAGCCAACTGAGCTTTTTTTTGGATCTTGAGCGTATGTGGAGCTGAAAACTAGAAATGGCTCTCTGCTATGAAGGCAAACTAAAAAGAAGTCACCAAGGGGTTCTTCAGAACAGAACTGTATTTGAAAGCTGCATAAATACCTTTTACTCCTTCAGTTACAATAACATTGCCACCTGATCCCAGCTTATGAACTTCAAGTTGAAGGAAAAATATTCCAGCCTGTGAGATAAGAGTGACAGCTTGTTATCTCATTTAGGTACTCCATGATACTACACAATAAAGCAAGTCATATGGGAGGGGGCTCAAAAGGTGGGCTGCCAAACTTCAACTCCTCAAATTAGTGTTGCTTTGTTTTGAAAAGATAGTCTGCATTTGAATCCTACCAAATCAGAAGTTTTTGGGCTGCATTTTTGAGCTGCAGTATTTCCTCCAAAAAGCTGCAGTGCAAAGCTCATATGAATTATTCTTTATGTTGTTCTGCAGATAAAAGCCACAGAACACAAGAGCCACTAACTTGAATGCATGTGCATGGCATACTGATTTAAAAAAAACTAATTGGGAAGTTTACAGGTGATTCTACAGTATCAGATTGAATTTAAACTTCCACAACATTCTGCTCTGGAAGGTTTTTCCTTTAGCACACTGCCTGCAAGCTCTGATTTGGAGGAGCACTAAACTAATTTCAGTAGTATACACAACTTAAGTGTAGATACTTCTGTCACTGCCTTTCCTGGACACTTATGTTTTCTGTTTGCTGTCCAAACCAATCAAGAAAAGCCACCACTTAACTGAAGAAACAGCTACTTTGGATTGATTTGCCATTTACATGCACACTATCTGCCTTACAAACTTACATAAGAGCCAGTTTTTCACATTTAGAAGATAAAGCCTTTTAGCTTAGATTGGCAAGTAAAACTCATGGCAGTTTTGGTGTTTGGGGTTTTTTTGTTTTGTTTCTTTCTTTCATAAAACAGTCAGTAGAGCAGAACTTGTGCAGTATAATGTCTTACTGTATCTTCTCAGGCACATGCAACTGGCCCTAGAGAACCCAGCCCCTATTAATGTTGTAGATAGGCTCTCTTCAAACTTCTTCAGACTTCTGTTCTGTGGCATCTTCTGTAGCAGCAGCCTACTCGTAGCTGTTTCTTTGAAATGACCAGAGGGCTCCTGAGATGGCAACAACTATCAGATATTTTCAGGCACAACTACTTAAATAAACAGTTCTAGACATAAAATACATGTACAAAAGGTGAACAAGCATTTTGGGGCTCTAAATAAAACTTCTGAAAACACAATCCTCATTTCCCAGGCATGCACTCATTTAATAAAGCCCTTCTCTTTTCAGCAAGATTAGTCAGCTATTGGAAGTCCCCATAACATGATGTTACTGAACTGAACATGCCCAAGGTGAATCAAGGTAGTAACTTCTGGAAAAAATGAGCAGCCACATAGCATACACAGCTGAAGCATCCAGCATCAGCCAAAAGCAGGTCTGTCTCTCCCAAGCCAGTGAGCAGTTTATGTATGCTCATGGTGTAAGTCCAGTTTTTCTCCCTTTTTGGTAGTCAGCTTGCTTGTTAACTCATGTAGCAAAAATCCAAGATTCAACCTACGCTTTCCCATAAGATTGATTTCCCTGTAGGGCCTATCTCAGAGTCTGCTGCACTCTGCTGCAACTCTCTTACGCCCTTCCATTCCTGGTCAAAACATGCCACACCTTCCACATGAGTCAACCAAGCAGGGAAGCATCTCCCGCAGCAAGTGGGGAGGCAGCTGAGAGGAGAGCCTGGCTGTGACAACATAGTCCTTCCCTTCAGCATGGGGCAGGATGCTCAGAGAAATGCAGACTTGGTTAAAAATATTATCAGGAGAGTGCAACAAGCTGCACTTGAGCTTGAATTCACGGGATCAGGCAAGGTCACTTCTGGTGAAATAATCCCAGGGATAAATTCCAAATCACTCAGCTATTTAGTTAGCATACGCAAGACAGCTGGAAATCTTTGCAACATTCTCAAATGACACTGTTTGGCACCTTATCAAACTAAATGCCTTTTGCCTGTCGAGTGCACAAGCACATCATTTTACTTCAGTGTTATTCTGGTTTTCCTCAGTGAGATGTGTTGGGTTTGAGAAACTGCTGTATCCTACACAAGACATCAGGGCTCAGCTCTCCTACTCCTTTTTGATGACAAACTGATGTTGAAGTTTAACTTCCAAAATAGGAAAATTATCAAGAGAATATATTTTGACATACAAGATGTGTAAAGAAAAATACAACAGAAACTGTCCCAACTTTAACCAGGTGACACGATGCTATTTTGGGAAGTGCACTTATTTTTAATCCCAGGAATACTTTCCTTAGTCAGTAGAGATACTTACAGCCTTTCTTGTTTGAAGTGCTGTGTTCTTTCCCATACTATTCCATGCAGAAAAACAGAGTGTGCAAACCAATATAACAGTTCTATAAGAACTCAATAAATCCAGAAACACAAGTTATTGCTTCTTTTACAGTCACTTTTTTAGTCTGGAATAAAGCCACACATTTTGTCAGTTCACATCCCAGAAGAGGTGGGCCTGTCTCTGCTTGATATCAATGGGAAGGCATCCAGTAGCATGGCAAGAGAATCCAACTCAAAGAGTTTTTATGTTTACACACACACAGAGAGCTATTTATTTGACTGCACTCCATGGGGTAAGCTGGGAGTGAATCCCCTCTGTGGTCAATGGGAGATGCCTGAGCAAAGTACTGGGCTGGTGCCAGGGACTTGCACCAAAAGGCAAACCCAGCAAGAAGTGAAAATAAACTATCCTGGGAACAGTGCAGAATTTCTTCAATTTCAGAAGCAAAAAAAATTAGAGAACTAGAAAAAATAGGAAGGAAGGACCCTACTGCACAGAATACATTGGGCATGGAAGGTATATATATTATTAAAGAGCTTTAATTTCACCTACTAGATTTCTCTCAGGTTGGTTCTTCTACATGTATTTTTATGTTCTAATAAAATCAGTTTTGTGGGCTGGAAGCCTCTAACACCTCACTTATGCTCGTACAAGGTAAAAGAGTGGGTGGTTCCCCCACAAAGCTCAGGTGCCACTGCAGCACTCCACAAGCACACAGGCTGATACCCAGCTCCGATCAGTTACTTCTGAGTGGGCTCTCCAGCACCTTCCAGGTGCTCGAGGACCAGCTCGTATACTTAGTGCTATGAGAAAAGCAGAACTGCCTTTAGGTTTTGCCTTAGACATCATTCTGAGCAAACCTTTACCTGCAATTTCAAGTTTTATAAGCAAGTTATCAAATGTAAACAGATCCTCATGAAAAAAACTATATATAAACACCACATTGTACAGGAGGACACATACAGGAAATAATTCAGAGGCCCTATACCCTGTACCACCAATCTTAGGGCATTTAAATAGATACAGTTTGGCTACTGCATAACATACACATTTTATTTAGGATTTCTTAAGTATTACTGAAACCTGGAATAAGATCTTCATGGTCAAAGATCAGAAGGCAGCACTTGGAATTTCTTGCAGTAGCACACAGTAACAAAGCAGCTTCAACCCCTCTGTGCCACACTGTGTTAATGGACAGAACTGTACCAGTAGCTATGCGTCCCTTTCAAAGGGAGACAAGAGATATCACTGCCACTGGTCAGACAAAGGTTTCTTGTTCGTCTCTTCCATAGCTACATAATAAGTTCCCTGTCATTTGACAAGCCCATCACAGGATTTCTCTGTCTGGTTTTCCACCATGATCACATGTTGCCTGTAGTCCCTGCATCCCAATGAAAGATTATTGCTGCAGCAGAGATGACACCTCATCCTGAAGGCATACATGGGATTCTAATCATATTCTGATGTGGCCATCAAGCATCTTAGAAAGACAGCTCAAAAACATTGTTTCAGGCCAAATGACATCTAATTGGCAGTTCTATTTCTTTCCCAGTTTCCTATTTACATCTCAGTTATGTAAGAAGTGTTTCCATTGCTTACCACATCCTTTGCAACTCCCCTTACAGCTTGCACAAAGGAGTTGATTTTCAGGCTTCTTCCTTGTGATGGAAGCTTGTACTGTGGTCACTCAAAAGTAGCCTTCTGAAGATTTATCTAAATTTGTCAAATCTAATAAGTAATCATCCACAGGACAGTTGGTGCCCCTTGACTTATTCTTTTTTAATAGCATGTGAGCGTCGGAATTATGCTAGATAAGTATTCAATTAAATATGGCTTTCAAGTCACTTTAATCCCTGCTTAGAGGAGTGACCAAATTTACAAACACATGTTAAGCTATGAAATTATGTCAAAAAGTAACTCTACATTACACCCTTGAAAAAGCTTCAACTTTCTCCCTGATTTAGAAAACCAACAAAAAATACCCAAGAGCAGAGACATATAAAACTCTCTGCCAGTATTGACAGTATTTTCCTTTTCCTTCATCTCTCCAATTTGCTGTACTAATGCAACAAAAGATAACAGCAAATTAACAGTGTGGTACTTAAAATAAATGCAATGCACTTAAAAATACCTATGAACAATCTAACTGCAGCATGTCAACCTCCCGGAAGAATGGCAGTGGATAAAGCCAAGGGCCCTCCCCTGTGGGAGACTGCTATGCTGTCAAACAAGACTCTTCTCACCACAATCCAGCACAGCCACAATTTGTTACATATCAGTAAAAACACATGGTAGAAAGCAGAAATGACCACACTGCTCAAGTTAAGCATCCTACAAGTTTAATATTGACAGCAAAAGCTCCAAAGAAAAACAACAGCATTATCAAGGTGGAAAATGTGTCTATTCAAATGTAAGACCCATTTATTTTCTCATGTCTACTAATCACATGAAGTCAAAATGCTCTGACTGCCTCTCCAACTTACATCATAGCATTTTGCCCAAGAGGCCATCAGTCAGCTTTTTGCCAACTACATTAATTCATAGTTTTGCTTACAGGTTGAAAAAGAGAACCCATCAACACTACCAGTTTTGTGGAAACCATTACTTTGGTTATTTTTGTAGCCCATGGTAGTTATTCTAGAATATTCTGAGATCAACTAGTGACCCTCAAATACTTCTCATGTTTCAGATGCAAAGATTAACAAAAAATATTAGTGACTTCTACTCCTTCTATATTGAAGGTTCATAAGAGAAAGCTTATTACTCTTCACTAGTAATGTACAGATAAAGTAACTGGAGGAAAAAGTTAAGTTTTAAGACACTTGTCTCTGTTTGCTTATTAAGTTTTCAAAGAAATCTTCACTTTTTTCTGTTTTCCTACAGTCCTGAAATGAGTTCCTAAAAAGTACTTTTAAGGTTCATCCCACTCTCTTCAATTCCTCACAATTCTGCTTTACCATCACATCAGCAGTAAACCCCGAGTTAGGTAACCAGTGTAACAGGATAGGTATTTTTTATGCTGACCAGAGTTCTTGCCACATCCATGCTACACACCCTGCATTGCTGTGATCACTTTTTGATTCAATGCATTTGACTTCGGTTGATGGTTATGAAAGATTTCACCCAGTCATCTTGTAAACTGATATAGACCTGTCCTCAGAATTAGTGTACCAATATAAACACCTGTGTTCAATAGCAAATAAACTTTTATACCACCTGATCTCACTGAGGGATACCCACAGTAACTCACAAAACATCTGCTGAACAGAATAACTCATAAGCAATCCTGTGCATGTATATATAAGGAAACTGTGATGCAGTACAAACCAAAAATTATAGCAGGATTCTTGGGTGTATCAAAAAGTCATGACTAAGTCACAGTAATTGTGCAATAAAGCATAGCATATCTTTTATTTGTATGCTTGAGAAATTAATATTGGTATGACTGACAAACAGCAACACAATTACAACAGCCACATTAACCTCAGTGTTGTGGGCAAGTGGTGCAAATTAGCCCTCAAAGTCATCAGTCTTGACAGCATAACCACCCTATGACAAAAAACAACCTCTCCAAACTCTACTAAGTTTAGGGATGTTTTTTTAAGATTGTTTTTTTCTCCATTTGAGTTAGTGATACAGGAATACAAAGCTATAGAGAACAAAACTCTAATTGCTCATGGCAGAGAAAACACAGACCTTTGAAATGACACTACTAAAGCAGACTCTGTGACTTACCTTGCCTTGCTGATTCAAAGATTCATTTAGAGGAGTATGCCCACTACGGGAGCCTTTATGAAGAACTGACATAGTAGGAATTTTGGTTTTTTTAGGATAAGTAAAACTTCCCGCTGTCGTAGGCTGGTAGAAAAGCGCTTCTCCTACATAACTTCCCTTTATAAACCTCACCATGGGTGTGGCTAAATAACTAGCTCCACCCTTCACCCTCTTTAGAAACCCAATAAAAAACACCCAAAACTTCTCTGAAGAAAGATAATTTCGTCAAGATGTCATGTGCTATGTTTTTTGGTGAGTTTTGTTTTGTTTGTTTTTTTCTTAAGTAGATAACTGGTTGATGGCTTCACATACTAGTGGGAGAAATGTAGGTAGAAAAAATTTTCTCCACTGTTGGCAGTTCCTCCAACATGGTCTGCAAACATTTGGTGGGTGAACTTGTTTGCTTTTTAAACGCACTGTTGTAACAACCTGAGGGAAGTCTATCAGCTCTTAGTGTTTATTGGTATCAAAGATGCGTTATATTGAAAAGCAACACATCTTGAACTTGCAGCAATATCCACTGGTATTACTTCATGACAAGCCTCCACCACCAGTGAAGGCTTTTGCTTTCATCACTTACCTAATTGAGATGATGCAAGATCAAAGCTCTTTGCTTGACTCATTAAATCATACACTTGCTGTCACTGTGGAGATAACACCACCAATAAAAACTAGAATATGTTCTTTTGTCCTCTAAATACTCTGTATCTTAAAAAAACCCTCAACTTTCTTTTCTCTCAAGGCCTAATCCAAGAGGATGGGGAGAGAGATTAGGATGTTGCCGCTAAGGCAATACTGCCTGCAGAGTTACATATTGCCTTGGTGTGCAATACAAACACATCAAGAGTGACTCCACTCTTGTTCCTTAAGTTTTTGTACTATCTCAACTGATATTTTTTGTATTTAAGGGTACAAGTATGAGGAACTATGAACATAGGGCTTCAGTTTGGGGTTTTTTTCCCAATGAATAGTTGAGGTTATCCTGGCACTCCTGCAGGAGCCTGGGTGTGAAATCAGAGTTCTTGAGGTGTTTGGCAGGAGCTCAACTATGCTTCTATCATCTGAGTTTGCTTTCAAGGGAGCGATTAGGAAATTATGTTCTTGTTAACAAGATCTGTGCGAGTAATGACTATTATGCCCAACATTTCCTGTACTTAAGCTAAAGTCATTGTTCCATCTTGATATGAAGAGCTGAGGTATTTTCTTGAGAATTAGTGACTTGGGCCAAATCTTCACTTTAAAAAGTATTACAAAAAGAAGGTTCATCCCTTTGCATGGTACCAGGCCATTTTTGTCTGAAAATGCTAACTGGTCATTAAAATATATATATCCATCCATGTGGAAATTTTACTATAATATTAGACACTCCCGGAATGTCAGATGGAGGAAAAAAGCCACCTTCATTGCAACAAGAAATGTTGCATAATAAACTACAGCACTCACATTTCATTGCTTTTGCACCTCTGCAGTCAAAGCACCTTTGACTTTAAAATCCATATTTAAAGAACAGATACCCCTGACCCTTGCTGTAGCTGAAGGCCTGTAATCTCATGCTCTGCTGTACATGAATACAAAAATTCTGCAGCGTTCTCCAAAGGCAATAAAACCATTTCACCTTTTAGAGAGAGTCTGATGATTCTGGAGAAAGGATAACATCTTAGTGAGTTCACAAATTAAAAATGGCATGTAAGAAAAAAGAAAGCAATTCTATTTAAATACAGAGTTGGGAGAAATTGAGACAAGCTCATTTTCTTTCCTACCCCTGTGAGGTCCTCTAGCAGAGGTGCTCACTGTCGGCTGGCTTCCTCTCTATCCACTTCAGCAATGACTGACTTAACAGGTCAGCTCTGACATCCTTGGTTGAGTTCTCACTTCTTTTTAATTCCCCATTCCAAACAGAATGGGGAAATCCACAGATTTGGATGAAAGGAGGAGGAATATCACAGGAGATGAGCAAGACCAGAAATCTGGATACGAGTAGTGTTGTGCTCAGTGCAGTTCACGCTGTACAGATGCACCTCCTCGGCCAGGGCTTGAAACCACACTGTTCAGAAACACAGCACTGAGAAGATACTAGAGATGGTGCTCTAACTTTTAAAGGACCTGCTTTTTTACCTAGTGGTACATATATCTCAATACTGAACCATGAAACAGTGAAATGGAGTATAGTTTCATCTGTAGCAGCTAGCAAATAAAATTAATAGATAAAATACTCCATGCCTGGGATTCAGTCCTAATAAGCCCCGTGGATGGAAAAATAAAAGTCCTATTTTCTGAATATCACCAATAGCTCTTACAAAGATGATGGCACACTTGCACTGCCTGCCAGAGCTACTTTATTACTATCCTAACGGCAAACACAGCATTATGCAGCTGTAATTGTAGGTATAATCACATTTTTTTGCCATTATTACTGGAGGAAATTGCTAAAACTTAGTTGGCCAGATGATGTTTTAACACCCAAAAGCAGGAGAGGTGAGTATACACCTGCAAGCAAGGGGGACTAGTAGGTTAGTCCTTACTGAGGAGGCACTTCAGCAGTACCTCTCCCTGATGATGTCATCTTGCTGTTGCCAGCTGCTTCCATGCAAAAGCAAGCCCTAAAACCATATTTGCTTTCCTGAGCAAGGACAGTTGCAAGAGCTCCTCGAAATCTGCCTGTACTTAGCAAGGCATCAATGTTTAAAGCACAGAATTAATCCGCCTGCTGACACTTCAGGTTCAGGGGAAAACTTAGACTTAGTTCTGTTTTGTTCCATAGTCCCCTCCCTCTTCACAGCTACCTGAATAAAAAGTTATTGGTTTGATAAAGTGGTGTGTTCAACTCCTGAATGCAGAGACTGCTTCTTGCTCCTTGCCATGGCTGGGCTAAGGATAACATGCAGTACCCCTTTCCTGGTGCCTTGCCTTTCCTACTGAACCCAGGGCCAGGCTGGAAAACAAGGGTTAGGTGTCAAACAGCAACCAAGATTCTGCCTGGTGAAGGGGGGGGAGGGGGCACCGTTCAAGGTGCACAACAGCCCCTGTGGGGAGTCTCTGTAGTGCAATGGTTCAGCTGTTAATGAACAGCAGGTGGTTTGAGCCCTCCCAAGGACTGGTCCCCTTTCCCTGCCGAGGTCGGGGGCTTGGAACTCGGTGACCTTCAAAGGTCCTTTCCAACCCAAACCTTCCTATGACCTCTTCTATGATCCTACAAAAAGAGGGGGATATTTTTGGGTAAAGGCTAGAGGAAGAAAAATAGCAAACTGGGAGAATTACTGCCGGTTTTGTGAAGTCAGGATGCAGCTAAGGGGAAGAGACACAGATAAACAATGTGAAAGATCTCATAAGATCTCTTGTAAGATGAGAAAGAAAGAGGCAATCCACAGGAGCAGCCTAAGAGCAGCTGAATGGATGCAGAGTTCTTTCCGGGCACAAAACCAACAACCCCGAAGTGGCTGGAAGCCCAGATTTTTTTGTTTTCTTAACAGAGTTTTTGGTCATCATCTGGAATTGTGTTCCAAGAGACAACCTACCTAGAGCTGCTGTTCAAAACTTCAGCAAATGCAGTTTTCCTCTGATATTCCCCAGACTGGTTTCAGCTGCAACTTGCAATCTCCACTTCTCCTACAGAAACGAATATTCCTAGAAAATTTCCCGAGGCTTGCTAATGAGGCATAAAGATACTCAACCTATTGCCAATTTCTAGTCTCTTGTATTTCTAAATATCCTGCTTTTTTTTTGAAAATATTTCTCATTTTATGATTGACACCAAAATCCATGAGGGAGCTAAAGGGTTAAATGGAGTTGAAAGGAGTAGCACTGACTGTAAAAAGTTACTGCAATTAATAATGTCTGAGAACTTGTGCAAGAAAAAGATGCCAAAGTTAGCAGAAAAAACCTAAATTAACAGCTTTAAGGGTTAGTCTGCTTGTGTTGTGCACTTTATTTATGTCAAGGTTTTTAAATACCCAACTGTTTGTTAATTATTTAGCTTTATAGCAGACCTGCAGACTAATCTGTTGAAGTGGAACAGAATGGCATGAGTGGGGTGTCCTACCTTGACCACTAACCATTCCAGGGAAACCCCAAAGTACTCGATCCTGTATGGAGCCTCAAATGCCAAGGAAAGTATTTGCTCTGTTAGTGCAGTCTGGTAGCTGGAGTGCAAGCAGTGATAAGTGATAAGACAGGAGCTCTCTGCTGTCTCTGTGATTAACTTAATTACAAACAGAAGTTCCCTGTTCTCCTTTTGTGTGTACAGGTCTATTAATACTAACAATGTGCTCCTGCTATCTGCCAGTGAGCTATTTTCAATTTTACAAAGCACAGCAGACAATACTTGCAGGTGTTTGGAAATGTGTGTATTTGGCCATGGTGTCCACAAGACCTAAACACTGCCAAACAATATTTGCATTTGCAGATACTCTTGCAAGACAACATCTTCTGAACGAATATGAGACATGAAGAACTCAAGACTCTGATAGAAATCAAGAGAAGTATTCATCTGTTGCTTCCGTTTTGCCTCCTAATCTGGATCTGTCTTGCAAATATTCTTGGATTCAGAATTGTAAGCTTGTGAAGGGTTGCCGCATTCACAGTGGAGATGAGTCATGAGATCCAAGGTTAGTTTCGAGTGCCACATTGCAAGGAAGTTTCCATAATAAGTGTTTCTACTTGGCCTGAATATGGTAAAACCAAACAAAACACGTTGTTTTCCTTTGATAAAACTTGACATGCTTTGCTTGCAGTGGGATTCAAACTCTCTGAAGAGATTGTCACTGCTTTATATTCAACCCAGTATTAATCGAGGCATAAAATGGTTACCAGATCAAAGACTATTTTAATAAAATTCCTCTGGAAGGAGTAGCCTGACAAGATATTCAGCCATTTCACATTGCATGTTGCACAAACTAACCATGTGGTGAGATGAGAGACGGATTTTCCCTGCTGACTTTCACAATTCTATAAAGATTTACTAGATTAAAACAACATGAGTGTCTGAAGCTTATAGCAGATAAGACCTGTATGTTACATCCTTCTTACCTGTCAAATCTAAGCAGGGTTTGTATTTTTTGGCAACTTGTTAATTTTTATGTAGTTTGGCATTGGTAGTTAGACCAACCTGAAAGTTTTTCAGTTATGTGTATGGTAGGTTATCCAGTATTAGGACCCTACTAAATTTCCCATTTAAGGAAAAGAGTAAACTTGAGAGTAAATGGCATACTCGATATCTGAAATTGCCTTGCTGAAGAAATACTATTGGCTTCTTCCTAGAAGGTGAAAAAGTAACATGGTGAGCCATTCTCAGAAGAGACTAGGTTAAAGATTAAGCTCCTGTAAAGGACTAAAACCATTCCTAAACTTTAAATAGGAAAAATTTGAAGTCTGAGGTCTTTTAAGGCTCAGTGGAATGAAGCTGGTTGACTGTAAAACTCTTCGGCACAAGGCACAAGAGTTTCTGAAACTGAGGAGGCATTCAACCAGGATCACTGAGGCTCTCCCCACAAACCTTGTCGTATTTTCATCTTCTCTACCACACCTCCTCCTCTTCACCGCCATCAGGCATCTTTACCAGACTACTGTAAAGAACTATCCCCTCTCTAGGGCAGCAATTGCTGATCATAGTTGAGCATAGTTGCCCCTCCTGAAGCCCTTCTCTTGCTATAGGGACTCTGTTAGCAGGGTTGCTTTCCATCAGTCCTTTTAAAACACTTTTTGGACATGGCCATAGTATGAACAGGGCAGCCCTGCTGCTGGCTGCTGACACTGGGCAGTGCTCCCAGAACAGGTCTGTGCCTTAATCCTGCCTGTCCTGTGACTGCGTGCTGGGGCTACACTTCAGCTCATCGAGGACAAATGCAATGAGAAACTGTTCTGAGATCCAATATGATAAAGGCTTTCCCTAACAGCTTTCCTACAGCATTCTTGTTTTTGGGATCCTTCCTCTCCCTGCAGTTCGTGTTTTGCATTCTCCTCTCCCCTCTCCTGATCCTTGCTGCCAGCATCCTTTCCCCTCACCTGACTTTCCCAAAGGCAGAAGACAAGTCACTGCTTCTTCCTTACAGTCCATGAAGTGTCTTTTCAAACCCCTTGAAAACACCACCTTGCCTTGAGGCTCTTTCCCCACCTACCTTACCTGCAGGTAGATTAAACCTCACAGTTTCTCTGGCTGCCCTTAGAGCACCCATTGCTCTGCCAGAGTTCAGTCTTCAAGTTCACTGCTCCTGGAAGCAGGCATTGTGGAGGCTGTCAGCAGGGAGGACCCGCAGCCATCCTGTGGCAAAAGCCATACAGGTAGTTCCCCAAATCCCCTCACTTTTTTCCATCAGTGACAAATCAAGACCCACTGAAGCTGCAAGGATTTCACATTTGCAGTTGTAGCTATCCTCAGAGGAGGTAAGCCAAAACATTGAGTTTTATATACATACACATGTACCTATACTGGCATTAAAGTAAATAATATACATAAAGGTGCTGAAAAGCTCAGGATTTCAAACCTCACCCACATGTGCCATCATGCCACAGTTGGTCTTTGGGCCCCCAGGGACTCAGAGCAATGCAGTCGACACGCTCCCACCAGGGCTCTCTGCACCAGCTGCAGTTCTCCCTCCCTCCCTCCCTCCCTCCCAACACCGGCCCAGCCCAACTCGGTCTGACACAACCACTTGCAGTTTTTAACATGACATAGTATCAGTCTCCAGAGCTGCCTGAGGGAAAAATGCATTCCACTCACCTAATTGCATTAGTCTATTGTTTCTCCCTCCCTTGGAATTAAGCTATTAAAAAAAAAATAAAAATGGACTGTATTAAGGTTTCAGTGCCGCAAGGCTTAAGAGAAGAAGGGCTAGGATAAAAGCTAATCTAAGGTAAATTTGGATTATGTGTTTCAGCCAAAGTTTTAGTAATTTTGAAGGCCCACAAATTTGGTTTTTGTTGATTAAATGCCCCAGTTTGGGTGGGACAGAGTTCATTTTCTTCTTAGTAGCTGGTACAGTGCTCTGTTTTTTGGATTTATGAGAATGATGTTGATAACAAACTGATGTTTTGGCTGTTCCTAAGCAGTGCTTACCCTAAGCCAAGGACTTTGTAGTGTCTTTTGCTCTGCAAGTGAGGAGCTGCACAAGAAGCTGTGAGGGAACAGAGCCAGGACAGCATATTTAATATTATTACTAGTATGTTATTATTATTATATTTTTGTTCAATCCTTAAATTGTTTTTATCTCAACATGAGGTTTTCTTTCTGATCTACTGGAGGGGGGCAGGAGTGGGCAGCTGCGTGGTACTTAGTTCCTTTCTGGGGTTAAACCACAACAATAAATTCTTGTGATTAACCACTTGGGAGGGAGGAGTGGTGTGGTGAAGGGGATATAATTTTTTTTTAAACTCTTCCAAATATGTCCCTGCCATTTGGAGGAATGATCAAAAATAATACAGAAAAATACCAAATAGCGAGAAGAGACAATGATAAATCGTTGAGAACACTTGGACTTGTACGAGGTGAAAGAAATCCAATTTGAGAGTTCTATTGTCAGAGAGGGGCCTTAGATTTAGAATAAGACTAAACTGATACAAACAAAATCATAAGGCTGAAAACTATTCCAGCCTCAGACTACCAGTCAGCATTGTCATTGCATAGGTTATTACCAATGCACTTTATGTCCTACCAAGTAAGCGGTTCCTCCTGCCCTTGCGGACAGGAAGCTTCTCCTGCCTGAGTAGCAATAGTGATGGCACAAGAGGCTCTGTTGCTTCTCAGAGAAAAAGGTATACTACAAAAAGACTTAACCTTGAAGAATCACAGAATCACAGAATGGTTCAAGTTGAAATGAACCACAGTGGGTTCAACCTCCCTGCTCAAGCAGTGTCCTCCTAGAGCACATGGCACAGGATTGCATCCAGATGGTTCTTGAATATCTCCAGTGAGTGAGACTCCACAACCTCTCTGGGCAATCTGTTCCAGTGCTCAGTCACTCACAGAGTAAAGTAGTTCTTCTTCGTGTTCAGGTGAAACCTCGTGTGCATCAGTTTCTGCCCATTGCCTCTTGTCCTACTGCTCGGCATCACTGAGAAGAGCCTGGCTCCATCCTCTTGACAATCCTCTTCCCTTCAGATAATTATAGACATTGATAATGTCCATCTCTTCTCAGGCTTAATAGGCCCAACTCTCTCAGCCTTTCCTCATAAAAGAGATGTTCCAGTCCCTTATCATCTTCGTAGCCCTCCACTGGACCTGCTCCAGGAGCTCCAGGTACCTTAATAGGAACCTGGTATGTGGCCAAATGCCAAAAGATTTAAATAAGCAGAAGACATCCCAAATGACCAAACCTGACCACCAGGCACTCTGATACAGCTTGATAGGACAATTGGCCAAGTTATACCATCCTGCCATGGCACACCCCAGAAAGTGAGGTCATAGAAAAATATCCATATTTTCCTGTCTTTGAAACATCTCCAAAAGACATAGGTATCTCATAGACACCAGGCCTGCAAGACATTAACTGCTCCTGACCCCTTCCCTCTCTTAATAAGGTGAATCTTTTCTCCTTGGAAAGCTGAGTTCTGTAGGCTGAGTTTGAGGCAGACTGAAGGAAATCATGCTTGCCCTCAAGAGAAGTCAAATTCATCAGCTGCTAATCATTTCTGAAGTCCTTGGTTGTATTTAAATAGATTATATAGCATCTCAGTCTGCTTCCTCTGCTAGGGACAGTATGAAACTTCACTTTTGCAGCAGCAGTACCATGAATCTTGAGTGTTTTTGGCAAGATGGAGAGTTTCCTGTAACTCAAACACTTCGCCCACAGTGTAAGGCAGTAGGTGAGTCCTCTGTCCTCCACTTTGGGGATGATATTCAATGCAAGGGCTTCATTAACAAGAAGCCATTCAATTTCTGCAGTGGTTGCAGACAACCCCTGTGTGAGACAAAGACAGTTTGTGCTCTTTGTATCTTCTCGCTCGTTCGGTAAAAGCCCACCCCACACATCCAGTTGTGTGAGAAAAGACATAAACAAGGATTAAAGCAGGAGTCCTTGTATCTCAGAGAAAAAACACAGAGCAAGCATGTGTACACCAAGGATTTGGAGAGCCTTCAGCCGTGACCTGGCCATCCTGACATGACAGTATGTACAGTTGCTCATACAGCTGGTGAATAATAAATACCTCAACATGCCCTTGAGATGGTACTTCTAAATACTTAGCTCTTCATTGGAGCAATTGGAACCCTGAATAGATCTACCCTACAATATCGTTCTTGTAGAAGTTTTTACACAGTTCATTTGACTTTTAAAAGAGATTGTCTTTTGAAGAGCAAGTGCAACTTACTGAAATAACCTTTAAGCTGCAAGGAGCTTTGTTTGAAATACTATTCTGCTATTCCACTTGTCAAATGTCATCTCAGTCTCAGTGTTTATGTTCTGTTAAAACATAGCAAAATTGCTGCAGTATTTCTTGTAAAAAGTTTTCACCTTCTTTACTGCTTTATATTTCTCACTATGTTAAGTTATGAGCTTATATTATTCGTCATCATCATATTATTATTATCCTCAATTCATTTGCAATACAGTTTGGGACCACAGATGAAAAGCAACTATCCCTTGGGGAACAAGTACAAAAAGGACTATAACTCACCACAGAAAGCAGCAGAGGTTGTTTGAATTATTAGAAGAAGCTGTTTAAAATGAAAAACTGATGGTAATTTTTTTCACACAACCTCACATGTGCCACTACTACATTGGAAGCTTGTAGCTTCAGGTAGTGTTTATATCTGCCCATAGTGCTGCATCCCTCCTCTCACGAGCTGGTCAGCGAATGCAGCATGCTGAATCATCAGCTTGTTCCTTGGAATGGGATTTATTTATCCCGAAGCTTCCCTACCATGCAGCACACCGAAGGAAAGTTCCTTTCAAGCCTCTGTTACCAGAAGCTGTTTTGGATGCTTGCAGCTCAGCAGGGATGTGCAAACTGGTTATATATTGAAGGATTTTAAATTCATAAACACAACGCACCGCAGAGCCAGCCAACAACTCTTCTGCATCCCAACTATTCACAGCGATAAACACACAAACATGCTTCTCAACCCACTAAATACTAATTACTCTCTAGTGATGCAACTCAGTGTAATACTTCTGGGATTTTTCTGGCTTCACATCTACAGGATAGTGGAGTCGGTTCAAGTCAGGAGATTGTTCTAGTACTGTCACAGCGCTGAAATTTCACTTCCTTTTCTTTTCTTTTTCTTTTCTTTTTTTTTAAGGGGGGAGTAGTAACCTCTTCGCTCCTTTCCCAAAGTAATTTCGGCCCCATAGGCAATGACTGAATCCGACAGCACCACCCATCACCCATCCCCGACCCGAGCTGCCCACGGGTGAAGGGATCGCCCCCGTCCCGTTCCCCGCGGGGCGATGCCTTCGCCCGCGGCGCACAAAGCCGCCCACGCCCCGCAAAGGCCACCCACGCGTGGCACGGTCCCCCCCGGGCTGCCAGCGTGGCACAACCCCCGCTGCTGGCCTCACCTGCTCCGCTCCCCGCTGACAGCAGCCGCCTCTTTTCCTTTCTCCCGCCCGCCCCGCTGACAGCCCGGCTTTGTCCGCCCGCCCCGCTCCGCTCCGCCCCGCGCGGGAGGCGCCACGGGAACCGCGGCGGGCACGGCGCTGGAGCCCCGGGACAGTGTCTTTCCCTGCCCCGGTGGGACCATCCTGTCCAGGGGGTTCCACGCACTGGGGAGCGAGTGCACCAACCCGCGCCTGAATGCATTTATTATTATTATTATTATTATTATTATTATTATTATTATTACCAGTATTATTTTGTTGTTGTTTCTATTTATTTACTATTTCTAGATTTTATTTTCCTATTTTTCTTTTTCTATTTCTTTTTCTTTTCCTCTTTCTCTTTCTTTCCTTCTCCTGTGCCTCTTATCTCACTCTCCTCTCTTCTCTGCTCTCCTCCTTTTCTTCCTTCGGTGCAAGGTTACGCTCCGGCTCCCGGCGGTTCCCAGATGAGCGCAGCTGGCCCCGGCCGAGACGATGCCCCCGCGGTCGTGCAGCCCCCGCGGCTTCCCCCGAGCCGCCGGGCGCCCGAGGGCTGTCGGGCGGCTCTGCGGCTGAGAAGCAGCTCCTGAGTCGCCCCTCTTGGCCGGCTTCCCTGCTGAATTCCCACGGCTCGGCTCAGCAGCCCGGTTGGACCTGCCTGAGGGGCAGAGCGCAAGAGCCGGCTCTACAGGAGATATAGATTTCCACAGGCTCTCCGAAATCACTCCCTGCAGCAAAACCGTCCCACCTGCTCTCGAAAACTGAACTAGCCAGGGAAGCTATCAGGCCCTATCCTTAGTTCTTTGCTCCACAGATGGACTGTTAGTCAAGTCCTGCCCACGAGGAATCTAGTGGTTTATGCTGCTAAGCTCTGTGTCATGTAACCATAAATGCTGAGGGCAGGTGATCTCTGTGTAGGATGGGTTTTCCTATTTTTATAATGGCAACTATCAACTAAGGCTTTGAAAAAAAAGAGAAATGGTGCAGAGCCTTCCCTCCTTGTAGTGACCCCTGATATTTCCCCCAGGAGTTATGTTAGGGCGCATAATTTAAATGAAGACAAAATTTAAAATGTGGGGGAAAGCCCCAAAGCTGTGAAATAAATTACTTAAATTTGCTGTAACCTTGTTATTTTTGGAGATGGAAAAGCATTAGATATCAGGAAGAAATTCTTTACTGTGAGGATGGTGAGGCACTGGAACAGGTTGCCCCATCCCTGGAAGTGTTCAAGGCCACATTGAATGGGGCTTTGAGCCTGATCTAGTGGAAAGTGTCTCTGCCCATGGCAGGAGGGTTTAACTAGACGGTCTTTAAGGTTCCTTCCAACCCAAGCCATTTTATGATTATGCATGTTAGAGGAAACAGTGCTGTTCTCTTCTGAGCAGCTCTGTGGGAAGGAGAAGGGCTGAGACCCAGCTTCTTCTCCAATGTTTATGGGACCTCTCCTGCTGCATATTTTAAGGGACCCCATGTCCCTAGGGATGCACAGACCCTGTACAGACGTGGTACAGCAGCTCTGCTGTCCCAGTTAAGTGACAGAAAGGATGGCTTGGAAATGGTGATGGGGGGATACTCATGGAATCTCCAACCCTTTCCATTGCTAGGAAAAGAGACCACCTCCTGCTTTGGGAGCAGGTTAGGGCTGAAGCTGAGGTGCAGAGGGGTTCACCACCACTGAGTGGGCTGGACCATCTGCTCTGAAGGGTGCAAGGTAGGGTTCATGACAGCTGGATCTTTGATGGCAGAAGAGCAGTGACAGTGCCATGACACTGGCACTGCTCTGCACCACGGATGAGATGATGCTCAAACTGCGAAACTGGGCCTTAAAGTCAGCACTGCTCCTTTCTAGAGGTGACAGGCACCTCTTGTGGGGTAGGGAGGGAATCCCAAATACAATGCAGAGCAGGAAACACCTCAAAAACTTACCACTCAAAACCAAAGGAATTTTCTGGCTTTTTTGGTTCTGTCGGAAACACCTGAATTTTGTCCTAATCCCATTGCTTTGTGTCATAGTGACAAGAAACCTATTTTTGTGCCCACAGAACAATTAGAGGATTTTAGTGTATCTGCAGGCTGCATTTTAACCGAGTTTGAAGATCAAAAGATATGCTATTTTTGTATGGTCTTCTCTGGGACTCCGCACAACAGTGTTTGAGGTCCTGGTGCATGATTTTATCATCAAGTGTGTGCCTAAGTGTTTCAGGAATTGTAATCTTCATTGTGCAGAAAGGAGGCTGCAGAGCAGAGAAACAGAGTCAAGCCAAAAAACATCAGCTCATCTTTGAGCACATCCAGTCTAGATGCCCATGAGGAGACCTGCTGACTTAGGAGGCCTGTGCTCTGGAGGTTTAGCTGCAGGTCACTGCTGACTGGTCCCTCTCTCTTGCTTGAGGCTGCCTGCGTCATAGGTGAGAGGTGTATTTGGTCTCTGCTATGGCCAGGTGCTTCCACATCCATCATCACTGGATCAGGTGGGCAGCATAGCTCACCCTGCACACCTGTTATTTCCTAAGCCAAAACAGCCTGATCTAATGAATATCATCTCCCAGAGCCTTCAGGTATGGAATGCCCAGAAACAAGGACTTTTAAAACTAAACAGGCTCATGATGAGGTCCATGTAATGTCTGTCCTTGGGATTTATCAGTCATCTACAGGAATGTGGAAGCTGTCCTCTCTGTAGACATCCTGACGTGTTTCCTCCCTCAGACACTTCCCATGTTCTATTCCAATGCCAGCATGTGCATAAGGACCATTGCTGCAAAAACAGCCATGTTTTGCTGTAGTCCCTCTGCAGTCAGTTTTGTTTCTGGATCAGGCTGGCGATACATTTGTGGCCACTTTGGGTTTGTGCCATGTTCCGCCAAAGGTGGTGGAGGTATCACCTGGCAGTGGCCAGCAAATTGCTTTTTACCTGCCAAAATGGTTTTAAAAATGAGCATTTGTCTCATCTCTAAAACTGGATGGTTGCTGGTTATCTCTTAAGAAAACTTGCTCTGCAGCTTATGTATGGATTCCTGTTTAGCAAGTGAAAAAGCAGAAGATGACTCTTAGCTGATAAAGGAAAGGTCAAAGCAACACACATGGGTCCTAGTTTTCCTTCAAACACAATAAAAAAAGCACATACAGGTGCAACTGTGACGTGGTCAGGGTCAGGTCTGCCCAGGTGCAGAAGAATAATCTGCCTTGCAGAGCCTCAGGGAAGCGCATCCATCTTCAGCCACACTCTCCTTGCAGGGAGAAATGATGACTTTCAGTTTTTTAAGAGCTCTTTACACTTGATCTCTAATCATTGATGGAAGAGATGCAGCTAGGTTATAGGACATAATCTCAGTATAATTTATTACCGAAGGCTTTTTCCTGGATTCCTTTGACCCTGCAACCTCCTTGATGTCAATCCAGTGCAGGGTCATGGCTGAGGAGGGAATATGGCCCTTTCACTTTCATTCTTCATAGTTGTAATTAATTATCTGCATCATCTTCATCAGTGAGTGCAGTTAAGGGAGGAACAAAAGGGACATCAGTCTCTTTAATGCAGAACTGATTTAGATGCTCTTTTGTCAGCATTTGGATCTTACCCATTACACAAACCCACAGTAAAAGCCAAGTGTGTGATTGAATCTTCTAGCAAAGACATACACTAAAAGGTCCATGTAAATACGTCTACCTGAATATAGAACCCAGTATTCCAACTTGCAGATGATTCTCTGTTTCTTCATTTATTACTTCATTATTTCTCAACAATGACATCTTTCTTTATGCTAGCCCAAAATGTGTGATGTATTTCCCACTAAAACAAATGGAAAGAGTTGAAATTAACGTGCCGTGTTATAATACATATAAGCAGCCTTTGTTTACAGAACATAGAGACATCCCAAATTTGTCTCAGGGTAAGTAACAGCACCTCCTAAAGGTCACAATTAGACAAGTTAAATTGTTGTTTTGTAGAATCTGTTGGAAGAAAATGTGAAACATTTCCACTTTAGCTGAAAAAAACCTTTTCAGTCCTTTTTTTTTTCTCCCTCTTCTTCCCTGACCAACTGTCTTCCCAAACCACGTTTCCCACAAAATACTGCATTTGGTCAAACCTTACTGTTCAGTATCCGGAAAGATCTGAGGAAATCCTCAGAAAACCATCGTCTCATACTATTGCTCATTTCTCTACTTGCTTCTTTGGTGTGTTTATTAATTTTTTACCTTCTAACCCAAGTGCCCCCAGTATGCCAGGAAGCACTATGCAGTGAACAGTGACTATAGGCGGTGACTATGCCTGGCACACACAGAAGTTAATCTGAAACTGATTAATAAGATAAATTGCCAAGTTCGTCCTAACATACAGTCCACCATCATGCTACAAGTGTTCACCCTTGCACAACACTGTGTCCCACAGGGCACAGCACATTAAAGACTGTGGGCTCTCATATACACACTGTCTCTGCTACCCCTACCTTACAGTAGCCACAGTGAGGAGAGCAGAGCACAGGGAGACAAGGGGAAGGAACAAGGCTGAGAAAGCTGGACTTTGTCTTGTGTCGGGAAGGTAATCTGATAGATACGTTGTACGGTATTTTTACAAAAGGTCTTTTCCCTGCCAAAGCCTTAAGAAAACACCCCCCAAGTACATTAGTGGGCTATTAAATTGTTTGGTTGGATACACTCAGCCTATGTTACATGGAGTGTGTGAAATAGAAGTGATATATCAGCTGTCACTCTTTATATTTTATAGAATAGTATATAAATCATTGGGGATGTAAGTCTGAAAAATCTTACTCAAGGTCATCACCTTCAGTGCTCTATTGCTGAAAGGCAGGCTCTAATAGAACCTTTCCCAGCTCATGCAGGATATGATCATTTGCTTCTGTTGCTGTCCTAATGCATTATTTCTAGTAGGGCCAAGGCAAGACTTTTGGCACAGTCCTCTCCTCACTCATCTTGCTTGCCTCAGGGAAGGACAGCGTTAAGTGGTAATTGCCTCAGCCCAGTCCCAGCATTAAAAATTAGGTTCTTAGCTGTATCTACATATTTGCCCGCTCTACTAGCATCCCTAGAGAGCAATCCCTCCTCTCTAACCTCTCTGTGGCCCTGATATCCCCTATCACTAGAATGAATGAATGACTTTTAAGAGTGCATTTAATTTAAGGGGTTAGGACTCCCCCTTCATGAGGTCAGACCCAAGTATGGCCTTTTAAAATGGTTCTCTCCGGGGAGAGAGTTTTTCAAACTCTGAAATAGTCAGATAGTGATGATAAATGTATTCATTTAAAGGAAACTGGCAACATTTGAAAAAAATAGATGCTACACTCAAGTCCTTTATGAGCACTTATGCAATGGTATCTATTAACCGAGATCCTTTTCAGGGAAGCTCTTAGGTATGCACCATGTATCAGGCCCACATCTAAATGCTTTTCTTGCTAGAATCCTTTCTTGAATGTATGCCAAATAAATCCCTAATTTCCAAAGGGATACCCGAGTCCATCTTGGCCAGTCTCTTTTGATTCACCTTTGACCTTAAAGTTTCAGGATTTGAGAGTATTCTCTTTCATTAGATGGAATAAGTTTTCATCAGTGAGAGCCCGGCTAATCAAGTTGCTGAAATCATGATGTTAAATCTTTCTGAGTTTGTGAAGTGTGAAAACTCTTTGCAAGGCCAGGGACTGCTTTCCTGATGCCATGAGGATTTCTGGATTGGATTGTCATTACATAAATTGGGAAAGAAGCAAACCCATCAAGACTAATCTAATATTTTCATCAACAGCAGAGAAGTATTATCCAGCAGTCATAATGGACTGGCGACAGACTGTTGTTTAGAAGGTGGTTATAGTGTAAAAATGAAGGAGATTGTAGCCCCACTGTGGATGGAGACAGTCCCCAGCTGGTGGGACCTACCAGATGATAATCAGGGGAAATACACTGAGAAAGTGAGGAACAGTGAGGCTGAAGATTTCCTTTCCTTGGAAACTTTGTCTACTCAGAGGTAGGATCATAGTGATGTCTGTGGGACAGAAGCAGATGGATGAGCAGACAACGTCTGTGTCACTTAGCAGAGGAGACAGATAGTACCTAACCAAGTGTGAAGCTGGTCCCTGTACTCCTACGGCACCGTGGGAAGTGCTGTTCCTGAATAGCCTCAGGGAAAGTGGGAAAGGTCTGACAAATCATTCTATGACTCTATGATTCTATGAAAACAGTTGCTAATGGCAATGTGCCATTATACAGGGTCTCCTCACCCTCTACAGGTGGCCCCCAAACGGTGTAGAATTCAGGAAACCTTCTGTTTTGAAGGACCAGACTTACCCTGATTACAACTGGACGAAATTCTGCTCCCTGAAGAATAATTAGGAAGCTGAGCTAAATCTCAGTGTTGAACCACACTTTCCCTTTACAGTGGTTTTCCTTTGTAACTTGGAAGGTAATTCTTCTTTGAAAACATTGTACATATCTCACTGTAACAGATACTGGAGAGAACTGTGTTGTTCTTTCCATGACTGTCAGGAGCAGAAGCAATGAAATGAGGGGTAAAGTGAGGAACCATTTCTTCTGAAAAAAACATTTTTTTCTTTCTGTAAAGCTGAGGTCACTTTGGGTAATCATAGCAGCAAGATGCACTGCCATAACCAGATGCAAAGTTATGCACTGATTTAGTGGCATGGGTTAAAATTATTTAGTTTATGGCATCTGGCATTGGGTTTTTTTCTAAATAAGGAAGCATGAGTAATCAGAAATCTCCTGTTTTAGTATTACCATAGAAACAAGCCATGTAAGAAGTAAATGAACTGTGTGTACAGAGCTGCATCAGGTCTTATTGAATCTGTCGGAATAAAACTAACAATGGTGGAAGAGTCCAGGGGACTGAATATCCCAGTCAGCAGAGCATTGAAAGCCCCTAACATTGTTCACCCTGCACCCTGTGCTTCTTTGTTCTCGATGAAATTAATTCTGTGCACTATCCGTGTACAGAGATTTTGGCTTTGTCTCATACTAGTGACTAATAGTAAGAGAACAATAATGAGCACATTTTTCCCATGTCAGGCTGTAGATTTTCTATGAGTAGTTCAAAATTATTTTGCTGTATAAAAGGTGAGTTTTTATTAAATATTACTTTTGAAAAAGTATACTCAAACTAGTAACTGTTAATCCATTACAGTGGCTAATAAGGAAACTAATGACTAAACCTTTTCCCAGAGGACTTAACAATTTGCATAAGCAAATCCTACCTCCACAAGCCACTTTCTCTCCCACAAAGACAGTAAAATTTTAAGTTAAATGTCATATGAGACCAACACTCATAAAAAAGAAATAAGGAAGAAATAACAGACTCCTGAGGAAATACCATCACTGTTGAACTTAAAAAGCTCCCTGGTTGTCATTTACATAAAAATATAAATATTCATACCATCCTAATAGCACAAGAAAGAAGTGAAATAGAGGTCTGTATCACGACTGCTGATCAGAGTTACAGCTTCAGAGTTTCCTTGAAAATCCAGGCATGCTGATTATATAGAACGGAAACTCATGTAGAACTACTGACAACACACAGTGCAGTTACAGTGATTTCAGTGTTGTCAGTGACCATATTTGAACAGGCAGTAGAAATTTCTGAAGAAAGATGGATTGGTATGAGATGATAAATGCAATTTGGTGTATATGAGATGTAAAGGAGTTCTTTTGAAATGCTCTCACAAATGCAGAAAAGCACAAGTCTGGAGAGTTACAAAGGGCAGACTCCCACAGTTCTGGCCCCACTGATGCTAAAAGAGCAGCTTCCCCTCTCAGTCACGATAAGAAAATATATCCTGTATCCTTGCCCTGCTCTGTTGCCTCCTTTCTCTCCTGCGCACCACGTGAACGTTGCTGTCAGTAGGTGCTGTGGTTAGCACATCACTTCAGTAACTCTGGCAACAACATATTTAAATTGACAGGGACTGTATTTTGCAATGAGCTGGATATTTGGCAGCAGTTTAGTGAAGGGCATTATCCTTGGCATTGCTTTGGCTCTGCTTAGAGGAACAGGCAGTGGCTTTGGAGAGGGTAGTGTTGGTGAACCTGAGGGCCACATTAGAGGTGTGCTAGGGAAGGGATACCCTGAGCAAGCTCTGGGCTAAAGGGCTTTAGCACCTGAAATTTGTTAAATGCATTTGTATTTGTAAATTCATGGCATCATCTGGTTTCTTACAAAATGAATCCATTTTGTGGCTTCTGTGCCTGCTGCGCAGTGTGAAACAAAGCCCTGTGAGGACAATCAGGTGAGTCCTTTTAAAAAAACATTCCTGATATGGACAAAACCCCTCATATTAACACATCTTTTACTGACTGGGGTTAGATTTCCCAACCTCTGTTGACAGCAAAAGGTGAGCAGAGCTTTTCCAGTGAGCCAAGGAGATTCACTGTGCTCCACACCTGCAGAGTTTCAGCATGAACTAAGTTCCCAGAACTAAGAATTTAATTCCTAAAGTCTTGCTTAAGCTTATTTCAAAAATAATTTGTTGCCTAACATCCCGAAATCAAAGGAGACACCTAAATAACTCCAGAATTTTGTTAGTATTTTGCACGCATAAATATATTGGCCTATATTCTCAAACAGCCTCCAATTTATGATGATGATGATGATGATGATGATGATAGTAAGGAAAGCCAGATTAGTCTTGTCTCTTAGAATTAATTATTTATCTGCAGACAAAGAAATAGGAGTCTTTCAAGTTATTGCATATTAAGCTTGAAGTTTGAAAGTGAGCATTGCTGTAATAGACACAGAATATAGATTGAAGAATATAAATAGGCACGAATAATAAAAAAACCCAAACAACAGAAGACCATAGCAAACTTTTTAAAATTATTGGGATGCGTTATTTTGTTTTGTAATAAAGGACATTTTCTGTATTGAAGAGGAGAGTTAGCTGGGAGCAAAGCCACCAGTAGCAGTAGGAGGAGGAAGAAAGAAGTACACAGATATTTTTGTTGTGAATTGTCCAGAAAGTGGCTGCTTGTAACAGTTTAGCAAACAAATAGTACTCACAATTCTTTACGCTGCAGATGCCCTGATACTAATGACACTCCATGAAAAGATACACAATAACAATAGTTATTGTTTTTTACTGTTCCATGTGCACTGGGGGAAGTAAATATGAAAAAAAATACAACTAAACCCCTCTCAAATACTCCTCCCCAGCCAACATTATTATGTTTTTAAAATTAGCTCTCCACTAAAGTAAGCTTCTTTCAGCTTCATGAGTAAATTTTGAAAGAAAGATAAGATTTGCCATGGCCTGAGTTGCTGCATTTGGGCTGGAGCAGGCTATCTGTCCTTTGCACACACACAGTCATGTTCTTGTTGCCCTCCAGCACTCTACATGTTTCACATAGACAACAGCCCTAGGGAGAAGTACAGGTCCATCACTGGGCTGTTCCGTGCACCTCGTGATTAGGAGGGGTCGCTGACACGGAGGCAAGACCCTGAAGGCAAGAGTGGGCTAGTATTTCATTGCAGGCCTGGGGTCCTCCCCTCTCCAGCTCACAGGTCCCCATGTCCTGAGGACAGTCGCTTGCCAGCCCTGCCAGCTCCCCATCTTGCTGCCTCCGTGGTCCCGCAGGGACGTATGGGAGCAATCTGAGCTTGCAGCAATCACGGTCTGCAATGCTGAGCTCTGGGTCTCTCTCTTTTGGTACATGCAAGCCTGTTCACCCATTGCACAAATGCCGAGGAGAACTGGAAACTGTCTGAAGGCAAGTTACCCCCCAAACAAGAAGGAAACATTGTTTGCAATTTGAGGGGTTTGCTCTTGTTTTCCATGGGGAGCACCTCTGGCATGGTGCCTGAGGACTGATTGCTACTCCTGGATACACGAGGCATAACTTGTGGAGTGAGTGTCCCACATCAGCCATGAGTTACAAAACAGGCAGCAGCTCTGGATAACGCCTGCATGTATTGAACCTGTAGACACCCAATTACGGATTTCTGCAAGGCTCTCTACTATGCAGATTCACTGAATTCATCTCAGTGGGGTTAAATTAACCCTAACTTTGCCACCCCCTGAACAGAACAAACACTCCTGTGCAGTGATAAGTCTCTAGTCTGATCTAAACCAGTCACACAATCAGTTCTACCAAAACACTCAAAGCCCTTTTCGGTAACGGGAGCTATTCCATGATGAATTTCAGGTTTTAATATGGAAGAAATTCAGCTGTACAGATAGGCTGAAAAGTTGTTCAAAACAAACAAAGAATCTGTATTTTTCCATTTCTCCTAGTTCTTATATTTGAATTAAAATTATCTACACCACGGTAGGGCCAGAAATATTTCATGTCAAAGCTCGAAAATATTGCCAATGTTTGATGAGTTGAAAGCAAAAACTGAGCCTTATACACTAGCTGGGCTATGAGTGCAGCTTGGCCTAAAACTGACATGTCAGACTGGAGCTTATAATATTTCCATCATTTTCATAAGAATTGAAATTTCTAGAACAGATGTGATGATTTGATTAGAAGTACATCTTTTTAACGGAAATGAAGTTTCATCTTTAATGGAAGTGAAGTTGCAAATATGATTAAAGTGCTTGTACGGCACCATCTAAACTAGATTTTGTGTGTTCTCCTCTGTTGCTAATGGTTCAGCAGTGCTGCTTTCACTGTCAATGTTGCTAACTCTTGCTAGTTGAGGGAGGTGATTCTATCCCTCTACTCCCACTCTTGTGAGATCCCCTCTGGAGTACTGCATCCAGCTCTGGGGCCCTCAATATAAGAAGGATGTGGACCTGTTGGAGCAGGTCTAGAGGAGACCACAAAGAAGATCAGAAGGCTGGAGCACCTCTCCTGTGAAGACAGACTGAGAGCATTGGAATCGTTCAGCCTGGAGAAGAGAAGGTTCCAGGGAGACCTTAGAGCAGCCTTTCAGTACCGAAAGGGGGCCTGCAAGAGAGCTGGAGAGGGACTTTTTACAAGGGCAGTGGTGATAGAACAAGGAGGACTGGCTTCAAACTGAAAGATGTCAGTTTAGATGAGCTATTCGGAAGAAATTCTTTACTGTGAGGTTGGTGAGACACTGGAACAGGTTGCCCAAAGAAGTTGTGGATACCTGTTCCCTGGAAGTGTTCAAGGCCAGGTTGGATGGGGCTTTGAGCAACCTGGTCTAGTGAAATGTGTCCCTGTCCACAGCAGGGGTGTTGGAACTAGATGATCTTGAAGGTCCCTTCCAACCCATACCATTCTATGATTTTATTGTGCAAAATATTATTATGCTATTTATTTATTTATTTATATTATGGCTTATTATGACATAATACATACAAATTCATAGTGCATCTGGATATAATTTCTTTCCCCCGCTCTCTGTTAAAAATATGTAATAATGGATGAAGAGCTACACAAAGAGGTAACCAGCGAGACCAAAGGTGTGGCTCCACTTCTGCTTGAGGAGTGACAAATAGACTCTCTACAGCCAGGAGAAAGGGAAAATGAAGGGACACGATAGAGACCTCTATTAAGTTCTGAGCAGACCTGAAAAAATAATTTGGGAGTAATTGTTTGCTCTTTCCCAGAATATAGGAATTTGGAGCAAAACCTACAGGTTCTAGGTGGCAGACTGAGAAGAGATACAAGAATAAATGTGGTTTTTGCACAGCAGGTGTCTAGGTTGTGGATCTCAATGCCACAGGATGTTATGGATCTAAAAGACCTAAAAGGTTTAAAATTGGTTGAATACATTAATGGAAGAAAAATCCACAGGGGCTATTGAACACCAAGATGCCATCTCTGCAGCCGCAGTCACAGAAGGCTGGTAACTATATTGAGAGAATGTCCTACATTACTGCCTATTTTTATGTTCTTCGCAAAGTAGGTAGTATTTGTTACTGCCAGAGACAGGATCCTGGACTAGCTGGACTTTGAATCTGATCCAATGTATCTGTTCTTGTGATCTTACATAAATTTTTAGCAAGAGAAAAAGGAGGGGGGTGTTATTTTAGTACTCAGGACTTTTAAACTTTGAATCGCCTATGTTCAGTTCCCAGAGCTGAGTAAAAAGAACTTAAATCAATATCAAATCAAATACAATGATTTTTGAGTGACTTGGGATTCACGAATAGTAGGGCTATATTGCATAGTGAACCACAGCTTCAATATGCCAAAAGAGTCTAAAATAAAGCATAGATAATAAACATTTTCACAGCTGTTTTCTGATGATCTTGAAGTACAATGGATAGCACCATTGTTTTGGTGCAATCTCTGATTTTCAGATAAAACTCTGGAAGCATTGTAAAACAGAATTCTTTTCTCCACACATATTTTTCTTCAAAAATACCAAGAGCCAACTTAAGATCTTGGCAGTTCTTTACAAATTTTTCAGGACCTACTTCTGCTAAGTGTCACATTTGTGGTTTTATATTATCAAGTGTAACTTCACATGACTCAGATTAAAAAAGTCTAATTAAAAGATTAAGAATGTGGTTTGTTCTACTGAAATTTTGAATCCGAGAGAATCACAGTGAATTTGTTTAATTTGAGCCACAGTATGGTATCATATGTAGTTTTATTTTCCCCCTCCCCTTTCATTTGAGGTTCTGATTAATAAGTCATATTCACAGGGGTGAAAAGGAAGAGAGATAAAAAAAAAAAGAGATTATTGCTCAACATTATCAGACTGTATAGGAAGCAGATTTAACCATCTCTTTGATTATCTCCCCTGGCCAGGATGAGATATGGTCTACAGTTCATGGCTCATTCCTCATAACCAGTGAGGCAGAAATGCAATGTAATGAAAATTGATCTATAGAACATATTCAATTAGCGAAATATGAACAAAGAAATAACTTCTGAAGAAAGTGAAAATAAAGAGCATATAACAGCACAAGCAGACAGACACACAGGCAGGCATAATTTTTTCCTCCAGAAAAGCAGGTGGGGTAAGTACTGGATGCATTCACCAAGAAAAGAGTTCATTGGTTCACCTACCTCTAAATCTCACTGTAGAGATTCAACTATAGAAAGAGAAAAGCAAAAATGAAAATTCCCAATTTATCATTGTACACTTTCACTAAATATCAGAAGACAACATTTTGGAAAATGAAGAGGGGCTTCAGTGCTGAAGAAGACCTTGTAGCAAAATATGTCTTCAGTTCTTTGTTTTTCCTTCAACTTCTCCCTGCGTAAGCCAAGGCACATCACTGATGCCCTTTTTCTTCCATGTTTTTTATTTGTAAAATGTGGCTAGCAGTAGGCTAGAATTCTGTAGAATTAATTTAATACAGGGAGAACTTTGGCTTCCAACAGCATAAAAACATGTTGTGGAAACAAATGCATTCCCTCTTATCTGAAATGTGTATCTCTTATGTGGTCACTTGTACGTTCTCAGCAAACTAATGGCAAATGATCTTCCCATCTGTGCAGGCTCACTCAAATCATAGGGAAGAAAAATAACTTCTGTTGTTTAGATGAGCAATGAGGGAACATGGAGCAAATCAGGGTAAGCAAACATGCCAGACTAAAGCCATATAGTGAAATGTGATCATCTAAAACATTTATGGACTACTTTAAGAAGGGATATCATAAACAATTGAGGCTAGTTGTAGAGAAATCACAGAGAGAAAAGGGGTCAAATGTTTAGAATAAATTTTTCACTGCAAGTAGCACAAGGCATTTCTATGCATTATTTTATAAGGAAAATATTTGTTACCCTTTGGGCTGCTAAGCCATCTCCTGGGATTTTCATTTTCCATACTACCCCCTATTTCAGCACCTACATATGCTTACAGTTTTTTGCTGTGATTTGGTATCTATGACTATTTTTCTGACAGACTTCTAATTGAAAGCAACATGACAAACCGCAGGAAGCCCTATCTCCATAGACCTGCTATCGCTGCTACAGGAACTCATCCTGCCTGCACAGCCTGTTTTTGTGCTGTCCCGGCGCCACCGCTGTGCCCTGCGCAGGACTCGTAAATCAGAAGGGACGCTGACAAGGAGCAGCCGAGGTGTCTTTGCCACCATCGCAGCCGGGTCAGCAGCACGGCCGCACTCCCGCACCGCTGTGCCCGGGGGCATCGGCATCGCGGCTGCTCCTCTGTGGCACTGCTCGTGGCTCCAACAGCCTTGGCGCTGGAGCTGCTGAGCCTGAGAGGCACTGGCCGGAGGGCAAGTGGCAATGGGGAAAGCAAAGCGATGCCGCCTTCACCCTTGTTATCAGATACTCCAGGATGGGAAGCCTCCAGACAATGAGTAGGCGGGTACAGCTCCTGGAGGGAGCTGCTCCCGCTTTGTGTCAGGGTGAATTTAGTCCAAAGATCTCAGCCTTGGGCTGATCCTTCCCTTTGTTTTCATGTTCCGGTACAACGAAAATCAGATAGAAGCCAAAGGACTAAAAGGCAGCCTTAATATCTTCATTTTCGTGTTGTGTTTCCCTCCCCTCCCCCTCCTCCCCCAAAGAACAGGAGAGCCTGTCAAGAAGACACAGCAAGGTGGCTTGTCTGTAGCTGTGCCTATGGTGCTGGGATGGTCCCGTGTGCTACCTTGCAGCCACTCTGCAGATACAAGACCAGACATCCCACGATTTATGATTTTGGGCAGTGAGGTGTCAGTTCCTCTTGATATGCCATTTAGTGGGAGAGAGTAAATAGCTAAAAACACTGCAATGGAAGAAATTCACTGAAACACTGGTGTAAAATAGTACACATTTTCAGTCCCAGGATGCTGTGGGAGCATCCAAAGGCATGTTTTTTGAACCAATGCGTTTTAAACCACAGCAGCTTGCTTTAATGCAACACCTGACTGTACATAGCTAATGAAATCTGGTTGACACTTCTGCCAGCTCCCTGCCTTTGAGGTGACAGATACTTGTTGTGTTCTGTTTCACATGCCCATAGGTCTTGAGCATTTCTGGAAGCCAGTGGAAGACTCTCCTCTGCTTTCAGTCATCCATGAATCAGGCCCGGAGAGACCCTGGGGCTGATATCACCTCATGGCATTTGGCCTTTGCAAACACATGGATATCTGGCAGGTTGTTATTGCTTCTTGCTGAAACAGCAATGACTGAAGGTATGCCAGTGTGTTAATATACTGCATAATTTACAGACCTGCATGCTGGGCCAAGGTAAACGCTCAGCATCCAAGTCACCTCAATCTGAACTTTTCTCTCTTGCTTTGAAATTTCACTTCATGTTCTCATGATATCTACTACCACTGCTGTGTTTATTCAGTTTGCCGTGTGTCTCAGATTAAACTACAGTTCTGAGTTTTCACAGTCAACACAGACTCACTGATGAATGGGAGATTCCATGCCCAGCATTACTCATTCACAGAAGAATGACTAGAAGAGTGCTCCAAGACCAAAGGAAGCCATGCCAGGCCTATTTCTCATTTGCTTATATTCAAAGCACTTCTATTGATTCTCTTACACTTGTGGAACTATTGTTGTCTGGGAATTTTGCATGAACTAAAAATAGAAGCAGCAGCTTCTGAAGAAAGATGCTCTAGGTTAGGTCCTAGCACATGGCAATATTCAAAGTGCTGTGACCTGCTCTGCTTTGCTACCAATGGGGTGTGGGCAGCTGGGCAGTCTGACTTTCTCGTCAAAATCTCCCAAATTTACATTTGAATTGTGAATTAAAAATTGTGATTTAACCCAAATTTTTGTTCAGCCTTGGTTTAACCTGTATACCTTGCATGTATGGGTGTGAGGGTCTTTTATATTACCTACCATTTTTGATCTCACCGTCTTCTCTGCTTATCCCTGCTATATCTGTGTAGTTGTATTTATATTACAGAATGAAGAATAACTTCTAAAAGTGTGCAAACAGAGGTCACAGTAATGATGTGAAAAAGTCACATAGGTTTTGAGTTTGTTTTTAAAACCTAGTTTAAGCACTATGGCATAAAGCGTTGAACAGTTGACAAAAGAACAAGGAACAAGATTAAAAGAGGAAAGGAGGAAAAGAAGGATGGCAGAGGCCCTTTAGATACTATATTGCATTAATTATACTTGAATTAGATTGTAAAAGGAGAAAACAAAGTGAAATGCCACATCCCAGCAATAAGCAGTTGATGCACATGGAGATTTGGTGATATACCCAGAGCCATTCAGAAAACCTGCAACAAACAGGAACAACCCTTGCCTGTGAATACCTTGACTATCCAAGTGCTTTTAACTTTTGCTTGATACATCTTTTCAATCCTCTGGGGATATGACTATGAGTCAGGACTGGTCCTACCAGGGCTGTAGAGTCCATCAGTATGGCTGAGATTCTGAAAACTATTAAGAGGTGTAAATACTTTTGAGGATCTTGGCTAAGTTAGTAGTGGAAGGGAGAGTAATCAAAGAGCACAAGCTGTGCTAATATTTGTGGTAAGCATTTGAGTCTCCATGTTCTTTCAGACATTTGACAAGGCAGAGATAAATACTTATGCAGCCCCTGTGTCCAGGGCCATCCCTCCTGAGCAGTTAGGACCCCAGGTACCACGGTGACCAGCAGTAGAGCCAGTAGTGCAGCTTGGGACAAGCTGGAAAAAGTGTCAGTGTATGCAACCCATTAGCAAAACTCATTCAGCAGTGCTAAGTTTTCCCCAGGATGTTTCTCAAGGTTTTTTTTGAATGCTTTGCTTTCACAGATACACCTTTCTTCTGCCTGTAGTCTGGCACACAATTGGGGTAGAAAAGTAAATTTTTAGCTTCAAAGACTTTCCTTTCCTTGGCTATTTTTGTCACCAGTGGCTGCCTGTCACCAAGTAGAAGGAATACTCCTTCGTACTGTATGACCTGGATAGATTTTTCCTTACTGTTTATATTCTAATGTAGCACTTGAAAATAAAAAAAGCATTTCAAAACCAGAACACTTTTTTTAATATAGAAAAAGAAATTTACTTTAACAAGATATTTCAGAAGAAGATATATATTTGTCTGTCAGCTTCACGTGCCAAAAATCCCATCTTTTTTACCAAAAACTTTACACCTCCTACAAACTCAGAATGTTACCAGACCTAGAAACATGCAATGAAACCAACCTCCACAGACAACTTTGTTCTGGGCATCATATGCAACAGTTAGGACTGTATATTAAAGACTGGTACACTAATCAGAACAAAAATTAATTTAAGCTGAAATGGATACAAAGGAGAAGTTGAGGTTCAGTGACATAATATCTGCTCTGAAAATCAGGCCCACGATTTTCCTTGAACTGAATATCTAGAGTTAGTGGAAGTTTTGCTCCCCTACTTCTTTACCTGTGAACCAGTGTCAGTGTTGCTGGTTCACCTATGTAGAGCACAGCATGAAACAAGTACCAAGCATTAGCTCAGATATAACAATTCCTAAAGACTAATCTATACATTCATTTGAAGACATTCTAGCCTCCCCAGACTATCCTCTGGTGTGAGAAGTGTTTTTATTAGATAACTAAACTAGTAATGAAAACAAGAAGAAGAAGAACAACAAAAAACACCCAAAAAAGGGAAACCCTTTCTTAGTTTATGAATTACTAGTGTTTTATTGTATCACATGAGCGAAAAGTTGTCAGCACTCAGAGAATATGGCCTCAAAAATAAAAAAAAGAAGAAACTTCTTGGTCTTGCCAAACCCACTTCTCGCAAAAGGTAGGCAAGGGAGGCAAGAGGGAGCTCTTTTGAAAAATAAAAATTTTTTAAAAAATCACAATTTCCAAACTTTATTCTCGTAGATCTACCTATTTTTCAACAGGAATAGATATAGAAAGTTAATGGCTACCCAGGAATAAGTAAAAAGCTCTCCTCTGTTTCCCTCTCTGCTCCTTGTTGGAAGTCCCATTTACACACAGTTCAAACTAATGTTGGGGATTTTCTTTGCTAATTTTCCTCCCTAGGGTGGGTAACGATTTCTCAGAGCTAATACATCCTGACAGATGCAGTCATACCAGTGCTTGCACTCTGCATCTTTGTTGGCCATTGGGACAATGGTTTGGAAAGCTGATCTCTTAATCATTTTATCTGATGGATGTCGCTTACTCTAAATTGACAGTTGTTTGAGGTACTGATATCGACCTCTTCTGTTCTCACTGATGCAGGAGACAGACTCAGTCAGCCAGAGACCAGGGTGTATGTGGCAGAGTAGCTGTTTGTTTGTCTTATGGATATAAATTTGCATTTGAATTTTGTTGGTGTGTTGGGAATCGGCAGACACCAAAGCTCTGCATGGCAGAAGTCCCATGTAGGATTATACATCACACTTGCTGTAGGACTTTGAACTTTATGAACCACAGATCATAGGCAAGGGTTCAATACTCTCAGCACACATGGAGCTGTGTCAGATCAGAGCAGCTACCAAGCAGTTAAAACGCCAACATTTTCCCAGAATCCAAGTGTTCCCTTTAAGTGAAATTATTCCTTATAGTTAAAAACTATGTTAGTCTTTACATTTATGTACTAATGATATTAACAACAACTTAGAGCATGTGGTAGGTGCAAGTCATCAGCTAGGAAAAGTATCTGTGGGCTCCTGCCCTATTCCATACCATGCTTAGTTTGCAAATTGACTGTTCAAAGCTGAGTACATTTGCTGAGCAAAAGACAGAAAGTAGAAGAAGGGGAATGACCATCAGAAAACAGCAGATATTGAAACACTGGCTGTATTCTACAGGCACTGTACCTTTCATTTTTCTCTCCTTTCCAACTCAGTTTCAATACTATAGTCTTGTCCGGAAGCAAATTTGCACAAGGTGGGATACCTGTGGCCTTAAACTTAGTGTGTCTGATGTGTATAATGCGCTGTGTCAGTGAGCTGTACCAGTTGGTCACTCCTCTGAGTGGTGCCTGGCCAGAGGCTGGGTGTCTGGGCCATCCCTCCAAAAGCGCCTTCACCCAGAGCCTCTGTAAGCTCCCCAGTGGTGCTCCCTCCATCTGGGAGGTCCTTCTTGCTGCTGGGGGCACAGGGGAGCTCCCTTGCTCTCTAGGACACTGACATGGGGAAGGGCCAAGGGCTAGGTGATAGCTTTGAAGGCAGAAGCGTCCTGGGAGGGGACTTGCAACAGGAATGTGGATGCTGCCTTCATTACCCCACTGCAGCATAAGCAGTCATTGAAAAAAGATCTGCTGAGAAGGAGGATCTAAAAAGACCTGTGGATATGGCAGGATTTTTATGCCTGAATGGCTCCAAGATGTGCAATTTTACCTAGCATTAGTGGAATTTTATAAAAAAATTGAAGCATTATTTAGTGCAGATAGGAAAGGATAAGAGTTTAGATCTGAGCCATAGTCTCGAGGTTAATGATGTAGCAGGATCTGACAGGCTAAACCCAGACTGTTTGCTGCACTGTACATTCCTTTTTTAGAGGTGTGAAAAGAGCGGAAACAGCATCTGAGAAGATGATCCAGAAATACATCATTTACATTATTGAAGGAAATTAATACCAGGAGGTATTTTTCCCTTCCAAACAGGCCTCAAGAGATTGATCTAATTAATTACTTTTGGTTGTACAAAACTGACCCATCTGCCTCCAAGTCACCCCAGCAGAGAGACGACTGAGTGCAAAAGGCAAAATAAATGGAGCTCCATCAAGAGAGCAAAGTTGGAGTACACACTGCTGGAGATTTGGGCTGAGAGTATCTCCTAGGACCTGTAAAGATGGGGTGCATGTAGTAACTAGGCTCCCTCATGAGTGCTTGGGGAAATTAATCCTTAAAATAGTTGTAACAGCAGCTGATACAGGAGCAAGGTGGGGCACGGTGCTCTCACACAATAAAAATCACTGTTCAAAGCATACAAGTGTCTAAACCATTTCTGCTGTAATTCTACAAGAAATACCGAAATTGGTATTTTGAATAGTTAAAATTGTAGGCTGGCTGAGAAAATAACTAACCTTTAAAATGGTCAGAAGCAAATTGCTGCCCTTTGCTTCGATGGCTTTGCCTGTTGCTCCTTATTCTGGGGAAACAGGAACTGAGACGGTGACAATTAGTAGGCATCACCCTATGCTAAAAATGCA
Source organism: Neopelma chrysocephalum (assembly GCF_003984885.1). NCBI lineage: Eukaryota > Metazoa > Chordata > Aves > Passeriformes > Pipridae > Neopelma > Neopelma chrysocephalum. The sequence continues at coordinate 19,417,612 of NW_020897689.1, forward strand.
CTGGGACCCTGTCTCAAGAGACTGTAGAGAGGATAGAAACATCAGTTTTTGGGCCTGTTTGGCTAAATTCAGTTTGATGAGAGACCTAAAGGCTTTTCTGCTCACCTTATTCACCAAGAGCCTCAGGTCTGTGTGGGCAATGGGAGAGGTCTTGCAGCAGGGCTGGTGCATGCCTGGTATAGGTACCCTAATGCAGCATGGACGAATAAAAAAATCTCATAAGCTGTGTGACAAAGAGTAAGGATGAATTTACTGAATTTTTTATATTATGAAAGACTACCAGAAGGAAGAGGCCATGCAAAGTGGGGCACTAATCTGACTTCATGCTGTGGTGCTGATGCTTATGAATTTTGGTATCCCATGCATTTACATCTATTACTAAACAATTTTAAGACTTTTCATCATTGGTACAAAGCATGATCTAAGTACTACTGAAATCAATTTTTTGTAGTAGAGATGTCACCTTCATCTGATTCTTTGGCTAAGCCCCAGTGAGAACAGTATGATCTATGGTTCCTGGAACTTGTAATCAACTAATGAACAAGAAATTTCCTTAACACTACCTTCCCAGGCCATTAATCAAGTTTGTTATTAATAAGCTTCTTTATTGCCTTCTGGAGGTGTGGGGGTCACAGTCCTTAACTCAGCAACACATTTTACAGCTATTTCTAAGAAGCATCATGCAAAGGCATTGCACAAGGCAAGGGATGAGGAATGTCTGTGACAAAGCATTAAATGAAGAGTACAGTGGGATTTAGCTGTTGGAACTTTAGCTGTTGGGGTTATGAAACACTCTGGCTTCTGACTGTACAGGCAGAGCCAGGAGGCACATGTATAATTTGGGCATGTTCTCAGCAGAGAAGACCACAGATATTGCTGACTGAACCAGTTTCTGGAAACCGTGAATTTGGGTTCAAGGGAGATTTATTTGGGTTTCTTCATGAGCTAAGCAAGGAAAAATGTAACCAGGGCAGATGTATAAAAACAATTTTGCTGAATAAGTAAAGAGGATGGCATAGCTGGCCAGGGAGTTGCACTGTGATCTTTGGCTAAGCTTTGCAAAGTGTGAGAGCAGCACATTACCTCCTGTGCAGAGGAGCCATGGCAGAAATGAAACCATTTACTTATGCATAACTTACAGTTTTACTCGCTTACTCACCAATTGGCATGTTATTCCAAAACAGTGGACAAAGTAACCTTGAGAGTCCTGATGAATGCACAAACAAAATAAGCAGGTTTAGCAAGTGTCCTGCAACAGCTTCACCAGGGCTAGTACAGCTATTAATAAACGGGAATAATGCCATCAGCATGTTACCTGATGCCTGTTGACACCCTCCAGCACTGCCCAGACTCCTGAAATCCCCCTCTCAAGCAGCAATGTATTCACAGAACGAGACTGATCAGTTAGGCATTTGCCTGACTTGGACAGTCTCACAGGAAAACCTTTAGGACATTGCTCAAGGTCGTGTTGCACAGCTGCCACACCCTGCCTTCCAAGCAATTGAAAACCAGAAAAAGGATGGATGGAAGTGTGGAGGGAGGGGACACCTGCTGTGCCTTTTCACACGTGTTCTTCAGAGGAGCAGACAGAAATGCTAGAATCAATGTATTCTGACTGTTATTCTGCAATTTGTGTTTCAGCTTAATTTCTGTCCTGTGGTAATTATAAATAGAAACCAACAGAAAAGAACATTTTTGACAGCAACTTGATTTTGTTAATTAGAGTTTTCTCTTAAAAGCTGAAATAAATCTTCTGGAATGCAGAAGGCTCGTGAGTGTCCCCCTGTCGTCTCCCCAGCCATGTGTGCACGTGCACATGTCCCCTTCTCTGCCTATATCTGATGTCTGCAAAGTTTTGGACTGACTGCATGTGTTCAAATGCAGTTTATTAAAAAATGTAACATATATTGTAATTGTAAAGCTCTCACTTAGGAACAAGTTAATGTACTTCCTTAAACATCATGTGTGTGTTCCTTTTCACCTTTTAGCTATGCCAATGTGTCTCTGAAAAAGACATTTTCTCTTACAACTGGTTTTCATCTGAATCAATTTTAAATATATAAAATAAAAATTAATCATCATCATCATCCATGATTTTTTTCATACTAAAACTGTGCACAAAATTGGACAGAGTTAGTATATGTGTCATTCGAATAGATGTTAGAGGTGACCATTCCTGACAAATATTTTAAAGAGATGTTGTGGCTCTTTTTAATCCTTCCTTCTGGTGCATTTTAAAAGCTCAAATACAGTTATTTAAAAAGCAAAAACTGTCTCAATTTTTTTTTCCCCTGTGACCTCAGAACACTGATGAAGCTAGATCTGTTCTTCTATGCTTTTGCAGGTGCTGATCAGCTGGGAACCTTAGCTGTCACAAGTAATAGTAAGAGCTGTGGTCTAAAAACTTAAACAAAGGCACCATAAAATGTTAATTTACCACTGCATTAAAGCAGGTATTTGAGAAAATAAACAAATGAACAGAATGTGGACAAGCCCCAAGAATTTACAGGCTGCCTGGAAGCTCCTCTCCTTCTTCATTGCTTAGTCTTGAGACTCCTCCCAAGTTGTAATTTCTCCAGCTTTCCAGACACCTGAATTTTCAAGGCTAGACAAGAGCTAAATGTCTCATACAGAAAACAAAGGCGATCTTGAGGAAGAAAATCTTCAAAGCCATGGAAGCCAAGGCCTTTCCTGAACCGTAGTTCAGGAAATGGAGAAAAGCAGTTCCTCTTCTCTCTTTCAGAGGTCACAGTCCATGTCTTGTGAGTCTCACTGAACTTCAACCTTACATTAAACTGTGCTTTGGAGAAAGTAGTAGACCCTGCTGTGAGGAGGAAAGTTGTGACTCAGGATCAGGTTTCCTAGGGCCAGGGTAGAGAGTATCCTCCTTGAGAGTTCATGGGGGTGTGCTCAAGGTAGATATTCAGCCTCAAGCAAGAGACAGCAGTTGGACACAAGCACATCAAACCTCCTTGCTGCTGGAAGGACCAGGGTTTCTGTCCCTGGGGCATGAGGAGGTGGCTCCAACCCAAACACGGCAAGCCAGTGAGATGAGCCAGGACAAAATGCAGGTCATGTGGATTGACCAGGGCCTGAAGGATGATATCATGGAGCAGAGATAGGACTGTGTTCAGAGGCATTGGAAAAGAAAAAAGCATTTTAGGTTAGGAGAATGAAGGAGAAGAGGATATGCAACAACAGCATCAAAAATATGGGTTTTGGTCATAAATTGAAAATATAAGCCAACAGTGGGGTTTTAGGTATGACTTTATGCTTAACAACGATGTGCTAAATATCCCTGATGTCTTAATTAACTAGTTACCCATAAAAACTCAGTGAAAAACTTCAGAATCATTCCAAAGTGATTTTTATTTTTTCCTGGTCTCATTCACCACTGCCCATTAGTTCCTTTGTTTCCACCAAAGACCCAGAGGGATGCAGAACAAATCAGGGGACCAAGATTTCACACACCAAGCTGTACAGTAGCTGGGGCTGCAGAGTGGAAGAAGAGGATTGTTGGAAATCATGCTGCATGCCAGTGGCTTGGCTCACATTGCACCAGGATTATTGTCTCTACATGCAGTGAAAAGGGCTGCTTAAAATCTGAACCATGATGTCATGCCAAAAATCTGTGCTGTTGGTTTTTTTTTGTGATGAAAAATGTAACACAACTCTTCCATTCCTAAAATTATTTTCTATGGGAAAGTCCTTATCTGTAATAAATAAACCCCAGCCTCTTGAGTTTACTTCACTGCATATTTATTTTGCTTGAATTCTTCTAGTTTTACAACTTTGCTACTTAATTTCTGTTTTACTACAACGAAAAGCCAGGATACAGCTGTTAGTGGAAATAGAGCAGACTTGTTTAGAAGACAGATATGTTGATGATTACTGTAAAAAATAGATACACATTACTGTTTCCTGCATTTTCTATAGTTATTTGAATGGGTTTTGCTCTCTGTGACTTCCATGTCTGCCGGTTTGTACTTTTTAAAAATCAAGTATTCTATTTCCTGTTTCACATCTGTTGGATGTTATTTTTTAGATTCTCTAGAAATGTAAGGAGAAGATGAAAATGTCTCTATATTCTAGGACCCAACAGACTATTATATTGGCCTTGATTCCATGCTTCCAAAAACAATAGCTTTATGTTTTATATCATTGGGTAATGGATCGGGACAATATTCTTCTATGAGGACTGGACTTGTATTAATTTATTTTTCCAAGCCTTATTATGTCACATGTAAACAAGTAGAGTGCAACTAAAATAGAAACTTAAACCCCTAATGATAGATAAAACAAGTAATGGAAAGAAGACTTACACCTTCAATAGGTCCTTTCCCTGGTTTCCAAGACACTTACCTATGTTTCTGTAGTTGGAAATCTGTATATTGGTTCTAGTAACCATGAAAGACATACAAATGAAGTGTCAACTGCAACAGAGATTATTTCTTGCATGATTATATTGTATCACCCCTATATAGCAGCAGATCTTCATGGATTGTAGGTTTTATGAGATTTCAAACCTATGTTAGGCAGCAAATACAGGAGGAAAGGCACTGGATGGAGCAAGTATGGACTGGGACTGGCCAGGGTGGGTATCTTTAATTTTCACACTGTACGTTAATTTATGAACACTACCAACTTTCTGCTGAAAACAAGCAGAACAAAAATTTTGCAGCTTTATGGGGTAAAGAAATCACATTTAAAATTGATGCTGCATTTTTAGGAGTATTTAAGACCTTTTTTAGGACTGCATTTTATGAGCAAGACTTCAGATTCAAAAACCTGTCTATTGTACAAAAGATACTTCATATTCCTTCAATTTATTTATGCTAATGTTACCAGAAACTGAATGTGGTTGTAATAAGGTTGAATCCCTTTAAAAAAAAAAAAAGGATTCTGTTCTGTGTCATCATTCTTGATAACAATTTCCAGACTAGATTTACATAACAATCTTTCTTTCCAGACTGCTGGTCCAACAAATCAAGCTGCGACACTTCTGGTTAAGCTTTGTTCTGCAACCATTCTGGAACAGTAATTTAGTTGTCAGTTTTGGGGCTGCAGGAGCATAATTAGGTTTATACAGCTAAGACACATCCACATGTCTCTGTGGGAAATTAGGTGAAAGGAAGTCCTGGGTTGGGCTAAACTTGCCAGAAGTCAGCTCAGAAATTCTGGAGCAAGCTTGCATAGCTCTGTATACAGTATAATGAAAATAGCTTTTCCTGTAGTTACAGCTATGATATTACTAAATGGTAATGAAATGTACTCATAGGCCATGAAGAATAAGCATTTTCATTGCTACTGTGCCCTTCAAGAGAAGTTCTTTCTGGATCTGTGGAGCTGCACTAATGCTGCTTCAATCAGACGAGGCTGATGGGCAAGCACTTCTTGCTAACACTCCAAAGAGCAACTGTGTATTGGCATCTCAGAGGTAAACTTGCCTGAGGCCAACTAGTTATGTCTACTGATACTTCATGTTAGCAGGTGAACATCCTTGTCTTATCATAGAATCATAGAATAGGTAGGGTTGGAAGAGACCTCCAAGATCATCAAGTCCAACCCCTGATCCAACTCCAATTACTATATCATGGCACTAAGGGCCACGTCCAATCTCTTTTTAAAAACCTCCAGGGATGGTGAATCCACCACCTCTCTGGGTAGGCCGTTCCAATGTCTGATAACCCTCTCTGTAAAGAATTTTTTCCTAACATCTAACCTAAACCTCCCCTGGCAGAGCTTGAGCCCATGTCCCCTTGTCCTATTGTTGGTTGCCCGGGAGAAGAGACCAACCCCCGCCTGGCTATAACCTCCCTTCAGGTAGTTGAAGAGAGTGATGAGGTCGCCTCTAAGCCTTCTCTTCTCCAGACTAAACAACCCCAGCTCCCTCAGCCTCTCCTCATAGGACTTGTGCTCAAGTCCCTTCACCAGCCTCGTTGCTCTTTTCTGGACCCGCTCCAGCACCTCAATGTCCTTCCTGAACTGAGGGGCCCAGAGCTGAACACAATACTCAAGGTGTGGCCTCACCAATGCAGAGTACAGGGGAAGGATCACTTCCCTGCTCCTGCTGACCACACTGTTCCTGATGCAGGCCAGGATGCCATTGGCCTTCTTGGCTACCTGAGCACACTGCTGGCTCATGTTCAGCCTCCTGTCGATCAGCACCCCCCAAGTCCCTTTCTGCCTGGCTGCTCTCCAGCCACTCTGTCCCCAGCCTGTAGCGCTGCAGGGGGTTGTTGTGGCCAAAGTGCAGGACCCGGCACTTGGCCTTGTTGAACTTCATTTCATTGGAGTTTGCCCATCTCTCCAGTCTATCCAGATCCCTCTGCAGAGCCCTCCTGCCTTCCGGCAGGTCGACACTCCCTCCCAACTTGGTGTCATCTGCAAATTTGCTGATGATGGACTCAATCCCCTCATCTAAATCATCGATAAAGATGTTAAAAAGGACTGGGCCCAGCACTGACCCCTGGGGGACACCACTGGTGACCGGCTTCCAACTGGATGCAGCTCCGTTCACCAGCACTCTCTGGGCCCGGCCCTCGAGCCAGTTCCTGACCCAGCAGAGAGTGCCCCTGTCCAAGCCGTGGGCTGCCAGCTTTTCCAGGAGTATGCTATGGGAGACAGTGTCAAAGGCATTGCTGAAGTCCAGATAGACCACATCCACAGCCTTTCCCTCGTCCACCAGGTGGGTCACCTGATCGTAAAAGGAGATCAGGTTGGTCAAACAGGATCTGCCCCTCCTAAACCCGTGTTGGCTGGGTCTGATCCCTTGTCCATCCTGTAGCTGCTGTGTGATTTCACACAGGATAATCTGCTCCATAACTCTGCCAGGCACCGAGGTCAGGCTGACAGGCCTGTAGTTACCCGGGTCAGCCTTGCAGCCTTTTTTATGGATTGGGGTGATATTTGCCAACTTCCAGTCGTAAGGGACCTCCCCAGTGAGCCAGGATTGTTGGAAGATGGTGGAGAGCGGCTTGGCAAGCTCTTCTGCCAGCTCCCTCATTACCCTAGGATGGATCCCGTCTGGTCCCATAGACTTGTGAGGATCCAGATGACTCAGTAAGTCACTAACTATTTCCTCCTGGAATACAAGGGGACTATTTGGTTTCCTAATTCTTTTTATGATTCCTTCATGTGTTTTTCCTGGAGCATCCCAACTACCTGAAAGGAGGTTGTAGCCAGGTGGGCGTCGGTCTCTTCTCCCAGGCAACCAGCAGTAGGACAAGAGGGCACGGTCTTAAACTGTGCCAGGGAAGGTTTAGGTTGGATATTAGGAAGAAATTTTTTACAGAGAGAGTAAAATTTTTTACATAGGCGTTGGAATGGGCTGCCCAGAGAGGTGGTGGATTCACCACCCCTGAAGGTTTTTAAGATGAGACTGGATGTGGCACTTAGTGCCATGGTCTAGTAACCACGGTGGTGTTGGATCAAGGGTTGAACTTGATGATCTCAGAGGTCTTTTCCAACCCAGTTGATTCTATGATTCTATAACTCTATGAACTCTGGAGGAGGACAGACACCTGCCCATGTTTGTTGTGGTGGGACCCTGACTTGCACTGCAGCATCTGCATGCTCTGAAGTTACAAAACCAAGGCCAGAGGATTTGGTGGCCACTGTGCAGTAAAATCAGAACCCTCACACCAATGGGATCTCACAAAAGCAGAACTGGTGCCTGAGTTGTGAGGCAAAGAAGGCAGCTCGTGGGATGTGGATGGGTACCATCTCTGGTAGGGTATGGTAAACATTGCCTTGGGGGTCTGGCATGAGGGCACATGCAGTGCAGCTCTCCCTTTCACCTGGTGGAGGACTGTTCATCCTCTTGTACAGTGAAAATGAGAGCAGCCTGATCCATGCAAACTGGAGAGGGTAGCCTCTTACTACGTTTGACTCACCCTGGCAATCTGGAGTGTCACTTTTTCCTTAACGTAACAAGAACAAACTGATCAGTGTAGGGGTGTGTGTGTGTCCGTGCCAGGGATTATACAGGGCTAGGCATACAAAGCTGGCTGAAGAGAGCAAGGGAAACACTTCCGCAGGCTATTTGTGTTTCTGGGTCATCATTAGACCATGAATGTCTAAATGAGCACAACAAAGTAAATATAGCAAAGCAAATTCGAATCCTCTTCTCTTCTGCATCCTTAAAAGAGCTTGTTTATCTCCCTAGCTCATAACTACTAGAAACAAGTCCCTGAATGTTAAATGTAGCTACCTAGGCAACAGGGCATGACGCAGACACTTAACACAACTCAAGCCTTGCTTTTCCCAGGTTTTTTTAATGTGCTGGCCACACAGCTTGAGTGTGAAACCTCACCCCAGAATTAGGCTAGGCTCATGGTTTCTGGACAAGGCCACCAGTTTTTCTGTCTCATCTGTTAGGTGACTAAATACATGAACATTATTTCCATCTTGGAAAAGGTTTCAGCTGCCAGGGAAAACACCCCATGGTTATTCATCACCTTTTATTAAAGGGCTAACCAGATGCAGTCCTACTATCAGATTGAGAAAGCTATTAGAACAAATTTCTGTTGCTGTACCTCAGCTGTACCTAATGGCCCAGCCATGGCAGGACTGTGCCCGCTGTGTCCTCGTGGCAGGAAAACCACCTGCTACTCGTCAGTGTTAGCTGAGCAGATGAGACGTTTCACTCCCAACAGTGCAAAATGTAACGGGAATAATTAATTGCTTCCCAAGGAAAGCGGTAGCTGGCCACTGAATAGCAACTCAACCAGTGATCTGGTTTTCATTTGGTTTTAGTCCTCTGGGTTTTCTCCTGTTGGGTTAAGTGAAGCATCCTCAGATAAACATAAAACAGTTTAATTTTTCTGCTTCCGGGCACCATCAGCCTTGGCAATTCCAACTTGCAGTCAAACCCAGTTAATTCTTCTGTTGATTATCACTTTGCCAGACAAACAATCAATACTAGAACTGTGCAGATTTTGTATAACCTCTATATAAATCCAGTTTTTAATTGGCGAACAGGTGTCTGTCTGCATACATTTCTCACAATTGCGACATTATAAAAGTGTTCTGCATTCCTCCTTCTTGCATTTATACATGAACTCAGTTAATTTGTGAGAGCTTAGATCCAAAACGTGGCAGAAAATGTGTTTCTGGTGAAGTGTCCTCCAGTAACCGTATGACTCAGAGCCAGTGATGAGAGGATTCCCTGGAAGCAGCGCTCTCTCAAGTACCAATTACCATCTGCACTAGCTTAAGTGTCAGCCTTTCAGCCGAAACAAGCAGGGCTCAAGCCCCTTCAGTCTGCTGGGGGCTGTGGGGGTCTCTGGGCAAATGAGCTGAGAGCTCGGATGTGGTTATAGGTAGCAAATAAAAAACTGGCTCTGGAGAGCACACAGTGGCACTTAAAAGCACTAAAACACAACTTTTCTACTTTGTGAATAGGACAACAGGGCTGCTTGTCAGAGCTGAGGTCTCTTGGGGGGGGTTTCTAAGTTTAGTTGTATCTACATAATAAGTATGGTGATGAAAGGTGCTTCTTACAGAGCTTATAAGCTCTTGGTTTTTCACATGAAGGCAGATGTTGAAGAAGTGCAGAGTCCTGATAGCAGCAGTGTAGGAGTATAACTACTGGGGATTTAAAGTGACTGCCAGAAGCTTTAAAAAACAACAAATCAAAAAAAGCAAAAAAAAAAAAAAAAAAAGGAGTGTAATTGGACTTGGCACCAGTGAGGGGTGCAGGAGGGGAGGTAACTTTATGGGGCAGAGGGGTACAAATATGTTTGGTGAAACCAGGGAAGGATTTTGGATTCCAAAAAAACCTTTTGACTTGAGCAAGGGATCCCACCCAGGAGAAACTCCAGTCTGGGCCCCATGGCAGCTTCTGTGGGAAGAGGGACAGGAGGGCAGGGGTGAGAAATGTCCTTCCCAGGCGAGCAGCAGCCCCTGCTCCATGAGGCGCTGCTGAACAGCTTTCAGGGAGGTTTCAGGCAAATCTCATTTCGCCCTGGTGTGAGACTGAAATGCCCAGAAAAACATAAAGAAAAATGCTGGTGCGGATGAGGAGCACCTGACATCTTGAAATTGTACTGAGGTGCATGCGGTGGAGGGAGAAAGAGCAGGGATGGATGCTCAGTGCTTCAGGTTGGGGTTAGGGGAGACTTTCAGGGATCTAGGCACTGCAAAGACCAAAGGCTGAGAAACGCAGGTGCACACAGACACATCCCCATACTGGAAACCAGTTTGACCCATGGTTTTTTTGGACAGGAATGTACCAAAAGGGGCCAAAACTGAACTGAGCAGTAACAAGAAAACCAGTCAAAACATGCACTTGAAGGGTGCCTCTTCTGACTGAACCTGCTGGCTGCAGGCAATGCTGGCCTCTAACAGCAATGCTGGGCTATAGCAAGCAGTCGAAAAGTGTTAACTGGGCAGCTTTCATGCTTTTACGGCTGACAATTAGCATAACAAGCAGCAGGCCTAACACATCTGCCATCTGGCCACTGCTGAGTGTTATGCAAAAAATGTAAGTCATGAGGAAATTAATTTGCTAGTGGTAAATTTTGTTGTATTAAATAGCAAACTACATTCTTCAGCATCACACACGAATGACAAAATGCACCAGGGCCTCCTTCATTTCCTTCCAAGACACAGAAAAGCCACTACTCTTTAACATCACCTATCTCTTTAGTCTTTATTATCTCCAAGCTGCATTAACCATCTTATGTTAGTTTGCATGATGTGGCTGCATGATTCCCCTACTGACCTGTGCACAGCCCCCAGCCTTGTCTTAAGAGGTTGCTTCCCCAAAACAACTTCTTTTTTAAAAAGCTCCAGAACTGTGGGCCCTGAGAAAGGCTTATTCCAGTCTGAGACCTGTTCCCAGGGAAATGGGAAGGCAGGGAGAGTTGCAGCCTAATTCTGCTGCTTTGCCCTTTACAGCCAATGGTGTGTTGGTGCAGTGCTGACAGTGTGGGATAGCCATCGTAATCCACAGGGAACTCAACGGGTCACAGTCACTCAGGAGAAATCAAAGAGGAATCCTTAATATGCAGATTATCTGAGGTATTACATGGGATGATCCTGAAGTATATGAAATTCTTCAATGCATTTTTCTTTGTGGAACAATAGAGGAGACTTTTCTTCCTACCACACATAACATGTTTCTGTGATAAACTCAGCTTCATATTCCTGCATTACTCTCTTATGAAGTTTCACCCAGAACTAAGGGCTGCTTGCACGGGAATATGCAGCTGCTGAATAACAGGCCTCCCAGGCAAATTTTGGAAGAATGATCATAGAATTGTGTGCAGCTGAATGAAACTCCCAGGTGCTTTTAGAAAGTTCCAGATGCTTTTAGTCCCCTAGTTCAGTGCTGATGCAGCCAATGTACCATGTACCAACTTAGACCACTTATTTATTTATTTATTTTAAATTTTACTGGTTTTATTTTAGTATTTTTATTTTATTTCCTCTTGCAAACAAAACAATTTATTTCTTCCCATATAAGTCTATTTTCCTTGTGGGGAGCAGAAAGCAGCTAGAGTAACCAAGAGGGAAAGAGGAAAACAGCCTTTGTAAATTAATTTTCACTGGCTCCTTTGTTCCCCAAGGGCCCACACACTTGATTGTGGGTTAGGAAGAAATACAGCAATTTGGGATTATGCATGGATAAAACAGAGTTATCCTCATGAGCTGATGATATGTCATCATACATTACAATCCTGCAGATATGAATTTGGACTGGGATTGTGGAGGCAAAGTTCAGCAGATCTGGCAAATAATTTACAGTGTAAAATGATCCTCTTTATTGAAGAACGTCACTATGTAGACAGGGGAATTAGGGCAAATAAACCCTGGTGATTTGTAGGTTACCACAGCAGTCAACACTGAAGGAGGCAGCAGACTTGGCTTTATCAGCTTCCCAAGACGCTGGGATATCTGGTAAGTATATAGAGAATATTTTTGGTGTGCTGCTACTGCTTTCCTTCTAACAGATCTCACCCTGGTGTAACTAATTGGCCAACTAACAACGTTGTGTGCACAGCTGTCGATACTTTGGCTGCACTGAGCTGCCAGTGGGATGCTCTGCCATGGCAGTGGGAGAGCTGGGAAGGGCTCCCACCACGGGCCAGCAGCACAGCTGGGCAGTGCCTCCAGACACTGCTGTGTCCTGATGAAGTACCTCCAAGCACTGCATCGGGACACAAACTTGTTGCTTTAAGCAGGAGCTCTTGCCTTGCAACTCCATGCTCTTTTAGGTTAGCAACCAGTTGTAATTACCAACAACTGATATAGAAAGATATCTTCGAAGTGTAATTGGGAAAACAAAGACTTTATGTCCTTCTGCAATAAAACACGTGAGTGTGGATGGTAAAGCCATTCAAACGTGTCAGTTCCAAGGTCTCGCTCACTCTAAGGCCAGACAAACACAGTTGGTAAGAAAAAATCACACCATTTCAGGTAGTTTAGGTTCCTGAGGACCAGGGTCACCCCTCATAGCTCTGTACCAGGCACCTTGTCAGGCCCTGGTGTCTCTGCTTATGGTCAGTTTCATTGCTGTTAAGTGGATATGGGGGCAGGTATTTTACAGACAGGGGAACTGCATTTTCAGGATGTGAAACTGCTAAAGATATAGAAAATTAAGAAAGGAAGAAAGAAGAAACTGCTTGGGCCACTGAAAGCAGGTACTGCTCTGTGCCATGTTCAAAGCACTTCCGAAGGAGGTGCTCTTGTGAAGAGGAGACAATGTGGATGAAGCAAAGACTTCTTGCTGCACCATGGGGATGGAGTTTCCTTCCCTGCTAAAAGAAAACGCTGCTTGGGCTACATGGAACAGGACATCCCAAACCATAATAAGCCACAAACACGATGCTCCATAACTTCCTTTTAAAAATCTTTTTAATGAAGAAATAATTCCATTCCAAAATATAGACACACAATTAAATAGTTTAATCACCTCAAAATATAACATGTCCCCAGTAGGTTCCAACACACACACACAAAACAATACTTAACAGCAATACAAAAACCCCATACAATAGCAGTTCTGTTACAATACCAATGAATATCGTGACATCTTTAGTGTCTCTATATCTGTCTCAAGTGGTGTCAAGTACAGTAGTTTTAAAAATGTCTTACAGTTAGTAGCCTCAAGATGTAACTCCTCATACTTTTTAAATTTTTTTTGGTTCAAAGGTAAAAATGCCCTTTTGTCTTCAGGACACAGTGGAGTGCTTGTTGTTCACAGCTCCGTCTGCTGAATTGAACCAACGTGATTACAGCAACCCGAGGTTGCAATATTTACAAGGTCTATCTACAGTAATTGCCAAGAACCAATAAGGATGGGAGAAGATGACAACTGAAAGTAAAGGTGGACACACTTATGATAAATTATGATGCAACAATTTGGCTCATGCATATAAGAAAATACATATTATATCACAACAAAGGCCACACACCTTTTTATGCAGTTTAGTTAACATTACTACTTACAGACAACCCATTCTCCACCTTCGCTTTGGACATTCAAGGACCCTATACATCTTCACATCCCTGTCTCCTGATTCCAAACCACTGGTTTTCCTCCAGTGACAGTAAAACTACCCAGAGTTTTGACTGCTGTGGTGGGCCATTGGTAGTTAAGAAAAGGGCCACGCCAGGGACCTCTTCTGTAACTGTTTTAATGACCACAAACCACAACCAAAATAATATTCAACAAACAGACAAAGACCAGCTGGGTGAAAATGCAGCCAGCTTAACAGTTGGAAAATGCTTAAAATAGACATTTGGAGAGCTAAGTAAGAGGTGCTTCATCTCAGAGCTCCAGGGCATAAGGGATCCAGAACTCCAGCTCTAAGGGATCACCTTGTTGACACCAGCCTAAAAGAAAGGTGCTTGATTAGTGAACTTTAGTCGTTACTCCTAGTTCAGAAGCTCTTGCAATGGATTTAGTTTACTGCATCTATTTTAAGCATAGTGATAATGAGCACGCAGACATTAAGATGATGACAGGGATCTCTTACTCTGGGTACAGTTAAACATGACATGGGTAGAATTAATCAGCCATTGCATGTAGCTGTGTTCTAGCTTGTCTTCTTCCTGTTCAGAAAATGCTTGCTTGGAATCCTGAGCTGACAGCAATGTCTACAGGTTCACTGGAGTAGCTTCAGACATGGAGTGCTAGGCACTAGTGGAGGCTAACCCATTCCTGAGAGGAGGTTGGAGGAGGAGGCAGTGGAGGATATGGTGCCTGCCTTGCTAGGGTGGCACATACCCCAGGAGCAAAGACCAGTGATTGCAAAAATGAAAAGCTTACATGAAGATATCTAGAACCCTTAGTATGCATTTGGATGTCTGAGACCAAGCCCAGATATGCAAGGAGATGTGGACAAGAGATCTGCATACGCAATAAAACGATATGGAAGTGAAAAATGGCAGCAGCTCTTTCATACAGATACTCATTCCCTAACACATAGCGCCCAGGGAAACAGCCATGAGCCTGGAGAGTGCATGCAAACAAGTGGATTTACTGGGTTGAGCTACAATCTCATGTAAATATGGCAGCGCACATCCACGTCACCATGAAAGCAAGGACAGACAAGCCATGTTCACCTGCTTTAGATGGGTATCTCATCACTTGCTGTAGGCAAACTATGCTGGTGTGAAATATCTGTATGAAACACCACTGTTTTTAGGGCCGTTAGACAGTGTCACTCCAGATCAGCCAGGTACTGGAAGCCTAATGTTGTATTACGACAGTAAAATTACCTTGGCACAGAGGTGGTCCCGAGCTCATACACTGTGCAGCTCAGGAGGGCTGGGCAGCCAGCATGGAACATCTCCTGGTGTCCCTGACTGCTGCTGCTCCAGCTCTTGAGGGCCTGTCTCTGGTTTCTCTGCAGGGCAGTGCTATGTGCCATACAGGTGTCACCTTTATTTCCAAGCAGTGTGCTCTGGGGAGCACGTTACAGCTGATTTGTGTCAATCCCTGCTCAGGATATCTGTAGGTTTGTAGTCACAGCAGAGCAAACACTTCTTAGCCAGCAGTCTCACTGTCTAACCCACAATGGCCAGGTCAGTCTCCTTTCTCCTGAAATGCCTTGATACTGGAAAAATACTAAACCAGACCAATCTCCAATTCTGTAACTGTATGCCTGTCCTTTTGAAAAAATCCACCGCTCTTCTTGTGCTTTTCACTGATCGCTATTTCTCCGTCCAGCTCTGAAGGAGTCTCACTACACATTTCCAAGAGAGCATGCAGAACATCTGGTGGCTGGCTAAGGCAGTACACATTCGGAAATCAAAAGAGAACAGTTGCAAGCGCACTTTAAGCCTGTACATTTAAAGCTGAAGGCCTCGAAAATAACATAATGAAGGGGGGCGGGGAGGAGAGAAGGGGCAGAAAGATGGAAAGAGCCAGTTTGTTGAACACATGCCTACTAAAGCTAAAACATCAATGAAACAATACCATGGAGGATTATACGTAACATCAGTCAGTTCAGGGATCTTATGGCACCTGTGGTTTATAAACAGCTTTAGCAACGAGTATTTCAAAACATAGTTCACAGTTTTAAGAAGATCTGTGCTGATTTAAAAACTAGATTCTATATCATTTGAATGTCACCTTTTGTATATGATATCTATTTGGAAAAAAAATATTTACACTAACTTCTATGGCTGATTTGTTAGATTATTTTGAAAGAAACATTCCTAAGTTACACATTAGCCCTAAATTAGAGAAGTTTATTATTATTATTAATTATATTATTATAATTATTATTTTAGTACATTTTGTATAAGCCTTAATTTAAAGACTTGCAAACAAATTGCAAAGATAGTCTGGTACTTTGTTTTTTGGGCTACTAGATATATACACTCAGGAGTATTATTATTCAGTGTTAAATGCATAATTGTCACTTTTTATTTCATCTGTGGAAAAAAATGTACAGTGTATAGTAAACCAATCTACTAAAATCTCAAAGTATTCAGAAATCAAATGTCTATCTATAAACAGTATTGTCATTGTAAACTGAACAGGTTCAATATCATGTGCAAAGGGTTCACGTGAGTTATTAATACCACTGTCCTGTGTAACAGCAGTACGTACATCAGTCTGTTTGCTTCACCAGTAATGAGCCATGTTACAGATGTAGCTAATATAAGTTAGCTTTAAACAAAAGTCTTGTTGTCAAAAACACACATCTACAAGCTACAACTCTTAGAACAAAAGTACTGTGCTACAGTCCTCAGAACTTAGTTATGTGATTTTTTTGTCAAGAGACGCTGCACCTCTTGGTTCCATTCTTCTGTGAAGTTTGCAGCTGAGTTTTCTTCATCATCTGTCCGAAAGCAGCTCTCCTCATCATCAGTTCTTACGTAGCTTTCGTTGTCTGTCTGACTGCAGCTTCCCTGTTGAGAAATATTTAGGGAAGGTTTTTAAAGAGTGCTTATTTAAGATGCTGCACCCACACAGGCAGAGCAAGTAAAGCCTCTGAGTGCTGCTTTATTGAGAGAGAAAAGGAAAGGAGGAGCTGGCCAGTTCCTGTGATTACCCCTTCAGGAGTTAAGACAGGGAAAAAGCCATCCTACCTAGGTGAGCCATAGGTATTTGAGCTGTAAACAGGAACTTACAGGGTATGTGGGAAGTTGGAAACTTTCCTTGCCCTGGGCAAGAAGACTGTTACCTGCTCTGCTGAGGGACCCTGGGGTAACTCAGTCTACACTGACACAGACTTGCAGTGTTCCCATTTTTCCTTCCATTTTACCCTTCCAGGTCGTTCTATAAATAGCTGTTGGTAGCAAACCCATGGATTATTCCCCTTGAGCACAGTGTTCAGCCACTCGATTAACAGTCTCTCACCATCATGAGCATCCCCACACATATTACTTGCCCTGAGTATGTTTCACTCTCTCTAAAGGAACCTGTAGTTACTTAAGAGGATGATTTATGATAGCTCATAAATGGCCTAGTCCTCTGGTGCACCAGTTTCTCCTGGTGCTCCTCCGTATCCTGAAGCATCAGTGCGTATCTTAAATTCCTACAGAGGAGTCATCAGCATGTTAGTTGGTAATGGAAAATTCATGATAGATTACTGCTGCTCTTTCTCAGAACTATGTCAGGATCTACAGTCAGGTAATACTGCAAACTTCTGTTTTTGGCATGTTTATTGTAAGGACACTGTTTACACACTTGACTCTTCCAAAGTTAAGGAGCTCATCCCTTTTTCTCTTGAACTACCTCAGAGAGAAAATCCATTTGCATTGCACGAGATATGATAATAACAGCATAATACCACACCCTACTGACATGAATTCTTTTCTACTCATTTCAGGCATAAAGCTGGTCTACAAGATGGGAGATGAAAAGCAGATTACTTCAGCAAAAATAGTTAAATCTGATGAATAAGAAAGGTCAGGTAGAAGCTTGCTGCTTCTCCTTCCTGACACCATTTGATTGTATTAATTATTCAACCACAAACAATTCCATTCCATTCCCTAATACTTACGCATTCCAAATGGTATGATGATCTTAATTTAGTGTCTCCTTGTGTCAGGCAGTTACAAAAGACAGACACTAACATTTTGTTGACAAAAGGAAAGGAAACTTGCACTGCAAGTATAATGAGAGTTTCATAAAAAATGTCTGAGGTACATTTTAAATGATATGTTTTAAAAATCAGACATGCATCTGTACCGCTTAAGTCTGCAAACTTACTTGGAAATCTTAGTAAAGGAATATTTCACTCTTCACAATTCAGCCAAAAAATGAAAATGAAAGGCATGGAAGAGGTCAGTTCTCAGCTGCCCGAGACTGATTTTTACTGAATCAATTTCAGGGTTATGTAAATCATAGAATAATTTAGGTTGGAAAAGACCTCTAAGATCATTGAATCCAACTGTTAACCCAGGTCTCCCATGTTCACCACTAAACCATGTCCCTAAGTGCCACATCTACCTGCCTTTTAAATACCTCCAGGGATAGTGACTCAGCAACTACTTCCCTGAGGAGCCTGTTCCAGTGATGGGCAACTCTGTCAGTAACAAAATTTTTCCTAATATCCTAAAATATAGGAACATCTCATATTTCTTGACAAGTATCATTATAAACGACAAGAGTAAAATAAGAGGGGCCTGTGAAACATAGGAAGCATTAAGATGACATTGACAGTAATGCTAAGTATTTGGGTTTGCTTCACATTTTCTGGATAAATTACTTCTCTTTGGTGGAGTGTGGGAAGGGTTATTCTAAATTCTCTCAAGGCTTTTCTCTATTCCACAGCCAGCACTGGGATAGAGAGATTTTCATACAAGAAATAATGAGTACTAATGAACCTCAGAGCTTTAAATTCATTGCAACATTTTAGAAGTGCCAAAATTAATTCCAAGTCAAGACTCATATGATTTGTCATGATATAAAATTGTTTCTTGACCTTTTCTGTAATGGAATCCACAGGTTCTTTTCTGTTACTTATCATTCAGTGATTTTTCAGAAAACAGCCCTATCACTTGTGTAATTTTAGAACTGAATTCACTACACTAAAGTTGTTTCTTCCCCGTTAACTTGGCCACAGTTCTTTTACAGCTTTTTTTACACCTACATGCTAAGAAGAGGAGGACTTAAGGAGAAAAATAAAGAGGAAAACCAAAACATAACTGAGTGAATGTAGCAGACATTTTTAAAAATTACTGTGCTGCCAGCCTCCTGTTATTTTCAAATGGAATGGTCCCGATAATGCTGTTTTTTATGTATTTGTTCAGAAAAAAAAAACAAAAAGAGATGCTGAATCATTTAATTGTGCTAGTAGAGTATGACATACATATATGAGCAGTTCATCTACAGCCTGTATCCTTCTTCTTCACTGCTTCATCACTGGCTTAGGAGGAAGAGGCTGAAGAAACTGGGCTTGGGGCAGAAGTGTCAAGGGAGGATCAGTTAGCTATTTGAGGGGTATTTACAGGTATAACAAAGTAAAAATCTTGGCAGTGCTGAAGTACAGAAGAAAGACAAAGGCATTTTGGGAGGTTCAGCTTGGACATGAGGACAAAATAAAAGGTACAAGAAGGATGACACTGCCCAGGGAGGTGGTGAAATTTTTATCTCTGTAAGTTTTAATCTTTGCTAGAGAAAGCCATGGCTGACATGGTCTTGTGTTGGAGCTAGACCTGCATCAGGCGGGAGACTGGACCAAATGGCCTCTTGAGGGTCCAGTCAACCAACACACCAACCATCACTCACTCCCCTGTGATCTCCTGAGCTCCCGGCATGAAATCCGTGCAAGGAATAAACTGTAGTGTGTGAGCTGCTCTGAGTAGCAGCATTTAAGGCCCTAGAGCTGAAGAGAGGCCAGGGCACAGCTGGGAAATGAGACCTCAGGCTGTGGACACAGCAAATATAGCACCCACATGTCCATCAGCTGAGGGCTAGTAACCTGACTTGGACTCTGGGCTATGGATCCTGTGCCCCATCTTTTCCAAACAGTAAGTGGTGAAGTCCTCATTGCAAAGGACTGAAAATGTCAACAGCCAGTGAACTGCAATGCTAGCTTTAAAATCTTTCCTTCCCAGAAAAAAACATGGATGCAGGCCAATTGTGTCCTCACAGCATTTAAACAATTCATCTGTGCCCTTTGGCTTAGCCAACCCCAAGCCCTTCTCACAGTGGCACACTGGGTGGACTGGAATGACCACACCATCTCTCTACCAGCAGAGATACTCCTAATCTCTGCTGGTAAACATGAAAACAGAGTTTGGGGAAAAAAAAAGCAAGAGATGAGAAAAATATGGAAGTGTTACTCAGTAAGATTTCTGTCTTGGAAAAACAGTCAAGTTGAATATATAGTATTTTTTTAAGAATGCATTAATATAAAAAAAATTGAGAGGATTTGCAGGTTTTGTGTTTCAAAAAAACTCCACCTGTTTCAATACAAACCATTGAGGCACTTTTGCAGAGGAAAATGTCACCCACAGCCACTCAAAGCCCCAGATCCCACAACAGTTTATGTTATAAGGTTTTG